>NC_064537.1:19907054-20194554 GCF_023856365.1 Brienomyrus brachyistius | reverse complement strand
CATTCCACATTTTTGCTCCCTCCCAGCTCCCAGTAGGAGCAAAAACATGAACTGTTTCAGGGTCCTTGAGGAGTCGGTTGGGAAACACTGGACTAGGGTAGTGTTGCCTAGGTGATGCTTCATCTTGGATTCATGTCAAATTGTCGCCCGTCTCAAGCAATGAAAACTTTAAAAGCTTTTCTGCTTTCACAGTAGCATCCCTCACCAATGACTTCCTGGATTCTCAATTTACACATGAGGTGTTCAGTTCTCTTAAAAAAAGAGGTAAAATTGAGAATAAAATATACTGACAGGTTTGTTAATTGAAAAGCAAACAAAAGCATACAGAAAAGAATTAAACATTCTTGTGGCCCGTTTGAAAGCTCGACACAGAGCTGGACTGATAAGAGTTTGGCAGCTCCAGCTGTTGTCAGCCTTTCTGTAATTCACCATTATCCAACATCACCTTTGGCATTTGCAATAGTCACTGCATACGCAACAGCGCCAGAGAACCAGAGCGTGTGCTGGAGTAGGTACAGACATTCAAAAATCCCTCTTGATGTTAAACCATCCAGAGCTTGCAAAAGCACACTGATCTTAAAAGCATTCTGTAACCATACAGGAAAATCCAGGACGTTTCAGAGGCAACGTGAGCTCCAATCTCACGTTGTAAAGGGAAAGACATTTCTATTGTACTCCTTTTAGCTGCAGAGTTTTTATTAAACCTGTGAAAAGAGTTTTGTGAATTAAATGTGATTTTTCATTCATTTTCATGAAAAAAAACATAACATTTCATGAATTAATCCTTATAGAATCATATTTGCTCAAAACCAGGCTTTTGTACATCCATGGTGTCTTAAGAATGTGACCCCAATCAGCCAGGCTCCTCTGCTTCAACTTTTGATGGGTTAATTATCTGCGTCTTCTTTAAGTCATCTATGAATTTGTGGCTACCACACAACTGATTAAGTTAAGAATAGAGGTACTGTTTGTGACATGAATGCACCGTGGCAGTAGGAAAATCACCAGGCCTCAAATGGCATTTTGCAATAGCTACCATGTCACCTGCCGAACATTTAAAAGAGAAAATAGTTAGAAGAAGATCAAGTTCACAGAAGAGTTCACACATTTGTAATATAATCTTATTAAGTAACTGAGGATCCACAAAAGAGAGGGAATTCATGATACTCCCAGATGGTAGACAACAGTATCAGGAAACATTGTCCTTGCGTGAGATATATTCAGACTGCCGTAATTCATATAAATGTCTTCTTTTCATTTAGATGAAGAGGAAGAACAAAGTTGAATAAAAGGGATCCTTTAATAATTTTCTCCAGGTTTTATTAGAATGTGTCACTCTGAGAATTGTTCTGTCGTTCTTTAACCAGCAGGGTGGCTCCTTAGATTATCATGATAAACCTGAACTTTTCTTGCTTGTTGTGATTCATGATCAGTTGATCAGTTTCTCTAAGTTTACATAAAGGGCAACTTTTCAGTTTAACGTCAGTTAGCATTGTTAGGGGAGTGTGGCACGGCATAAGGACGATTCTCTCAGACAGAAGGGGTTTTACTGAACAAAACTGACAAACTAACAAGAAATAAAAGGGACCATGAGGGCTCAAAAACATGGAGGTAGATAACCAAAGGACTAATATCTATGGGGAGCCAGCAGAAAACAAGTCAACAACACTTGTCGGAAGCAGGTGAAGAACGCACATTCAAACAGGGCAGAGACACATTCAAACAGGGCACAGGCACATTCAAACAGGGCACAGACACATTCAAACAGGGCAGAGACACATTCAAACAGGGCACAGACACATTCAAACAGGGCAGAGACACATTCAAACAGGGCAGAGACACATTCAAACAGGGCAGAGACACATTCAAACAGGGCACAGACACATTCAAACAGGGCACAGACACATTCAAATAGGGCACAGACACATTCAAACAGGGCACAGACACATTCAAACAGGGCAGAGACACATTCAAACAGGGCACAGACACATTCAAACAGGGCAGAGACACATTCAAACAGGGCACAGACACATTCAAACAGGGCAGAGACACATTCAAACAGGGCACAGACACATTCAAACAGGGCAGAGGCACATTCAAACAGGGCAGAGGCACATTCAAACAGGGCACAGACACATTCAAACAGGGCACAGACACATTCAAACAGGGCAGAGACACATTCAAACAGGGCACAGACACATTCAAACAGGGCACAGACACATTCAAACAGGGCAGAGACACATTCAAACAGGGCACAGACACATTCAAACAGGGCAGAGACACATTCAAATAGGGCACAGACACATTCAAACAGGGCAGAGACACATTCAAACAGGGCAGAGACACATTCAAACAGGGCACAGACACATTCAAACAGGGCAGAGACACATTCAAACAGGGCACAGACACATTCAAACAGGGCAGAGGCACATTCAAACAGGGCACAGACACATTCAAACAGGGCAGAGGCACATTCAAACAGGGCACAGACACATTCAAACAGGGCACAGACACATTCAAACAGGGCAGAGGCACATTCAAACAGGGCACAGACACATTCAAACAGGGCAGAGACACATTAAAACAGGGCAGAGACACATTCAAACAGGGCACAGACACATTCAAACAGGGCAGAGGCACATTCAAACAGGGCAGAGACACATTAAAACAGGGCAGAGACACATTCAAACAGGGCACAGACACATTCAAACAGGGCACAGACACATTCAAACAGGGCACAGACACATTAACACAAAAATAAAGCAAGAACCATTATGTTGAATATCTTTCTGGCCATCCTCAAACCCAGGGCAAAAAAGGAATCCTGAATAACACAGACACCAGCCTGATTGAAACAGCCAAAGACAAACACGCTAGGAGCTAAGAACAATGGGATGGCCAGCGACACCTGCAGGCCAAATGAGGAACTGACATAAAGAAGGGGGCAGGATAGAGCTCGATCCTGACAACTGCCATATGAAAATTTTCTAAAACAAAGACTATGTAACACAAAGCTCATTATTACGACATAGCATACTAATGTAATGTAAATACAATTTAGCACTATTTCTAGTATTCCCTGGGTAGAAAGGGAACAAGGGAGAGTAACCAAAGTCAAAAGAAAAGATACAGAGCATATGGTTTTGTTACAAGTGGATATATTAATATATTATCATTGATTAATACGTATTAATGATTTAATCAAATAGCAGAACCTTGACATGGGTGTTTTTTAGATTTGCAGATCCTTAAGCTCTCTGAAATCCAATGAAAGGTTCACATCTTCTGCCCTTTTGTGATCCACACAGCTTCCAAAAATGTGAATATCCATCCATCTTCGAACCATTTATTCTGGCCTGGCTTTTCTGGAGCCTATCCCAGGCAGCATAGGGCTGAGGTGCACCCTCTATCACAGGGCAGCTACACCCTTTATCGAGAATTGTAGAGGTGCCATTTAGCCTACCTGCAGGTGTATGGACCGAGGAAGGGAATTGGAGTAGCAGGAGGAAGCTGACATGAGACTTAAGGGAGAACCTTGCATTTCCACTCATATGAAACAGAGGTGGGACTCAAGCCACCAACCCTGGAAGTATGAGGCAACAGTGTGCCGCTGCCTAAATGTGAACACGCATCTGTTGAAATGGAACTTGTCACCTGATAAGCTAATGAATCCACCAAGGGACAAGGGATTAAACTAAACAAATAAACAAGCAAAAACAGTGATCAGAAAATCACGAGGAACTGTACCAGGGCCAGACATCCCGATCTGCTGAACTAGAAATGGTTCCAAGCTGCAAAATATGGTACAAATAAACATTTTGGCACATGAGTGCCCTCTGGTGTTTGTTGGTGACAGCACGTACTATAGTGACGCCATTAATTTAAACGCGAGAAATAAAAAACAAAACTTATTTTTCGTGCTCAGAAGAAAACATCTCATGAAAAGATATCTAATCATTTTATGCTTATTTTTCGCCAAAAAACCCACATACAAATAACGTCATTCTGTTATTTAAAATTTTAAATAAGACCTGATCCGCTGCTAAGCGTCAAGGTAATTGGTTTATTAAATAATTATTATTTGATTAAGCTTCCTATGTGAAGGATGCGTTGGCACGGCCAGTGGTTGGCAAGAATTTATTTCAGCGTGGCATCGTGTATTAGAATCTGAGTCCTCTGCGTGGAATAAAGTGGCTTCTCCCACAAATCAGGCAAAACGTCAAGTCAAGGTGACACGTCATATTTTAGGGACTGGGGAGACCGGGGTCACCACAGCGACATCAAAAACAGCTGACAAACCTGCCAACCCCATGATTTACAACAGCAGCTGTACAGTAACTGGACTATACATGGGCAGCAAGATTTTATGCGATTTGCGATGTACAAAATAAGTCATTTTTCCGGGGGCATTAGTCACCTTGTTGCTTATATAGGAATAAGGATACTTTGTTTTTATTTGTGAAAAATGCAAAAGCGACTAATTCCACCATCATCCGAAGCTATTTCTGACAAGTGTTAATGCAGAGTGAACCCTAAAGATGAGTTAGAAAATACATAACGTAGTTATATGGGCATACAGTCCAATAAAATAAAATACAGAAATCAGACAGAAGTTCAAACAAGAACCCAGCAATGAATATTGCTAAAGTTTAGAGTAAAAAAGAAATGTATTAATAAATAAAGTATTATCATGAAGTCCACGAAGTGGAGTGAGAGCCGCCAATCTTGCTACAATATGTATGTGTCTGTGTGTCATGGAGAAACAAATGAGGCAGGCGAAGAAAGTTTACCCACGGGGATCAATATCGTATCTGCATAGTACAACCCCTTGGACAATACAATATCTTAACACTGTGCTACAGAAACCGTATATATTAAACGGAATTTAAGCAAAATCTCACTTGTATTTATACTGCTAAAACAATTAGGCTACAGTTCTTAAGACAGAATAGATTCATATGTTTGAAGCAGGGGCGCACCTATAGGAATGCCGGGCGCCCTGATAAAATGTCACCGGGGTCACCCCTGCGCCCAATTTGATGTATAAAATTACGAATCTGACAAACTCTGTCAAACGTTGGCCCCCCTGAATCTGCCAGAGTATGCATGCTCCTTCGACGTCAGAAGTGCCTAGATCTTACCGCATCCGGCTATTTGCTGCGTTTGGGAAGCATGCGGCGAGGAAGTCAAAAGTGCTCCATCATCCACTAGGTGTCAGTATGGGGCTGATTTTTTTAATATATATATATATATATATTTCCCCTGAATATTCTTTATAATCTGCCCATCTCACTCCAGTATAGCATATATATTTATATTAAAATATCCTGATGCTAAATGGGTATGAAACCTTTAACCGATGTAATATATGCTTAATGATGTAAGTGTAAGTCAATAAATCTTACTAGACTATCACTACTGTTTTCATTAAATGTACCTTGAAATCATTTAGAGATTTTTTTTTTTGATGTTTACAGTATTTATATTTAAATAGCATACCAAGATAATTAGAATGATATTGAAGAACTTTATAAATTAATTTTTTAACTCAAAATGAAAGTGAAATTTCTTATGGTGAGGTAGTTCGGCGCATGAGCAAGTTAAATATTCAGGGATATTTAAAAGTATTTTATATATCTGCAATGAATTTTGATAAAGATATCTGAGTGCCGTATATTTGAAAAGTTATTGTCTTCATGCCCAATCTGACGTTTCTCCATTATTTGGCCAACCTTAGAGTAGCATGTTGATAAATAATGATCCCATACATAGGACTTCTGATTGGAACTAAACTGAATCAGAACTGCTGTTTTAAGAAGATTCTGTAGAGTGTTCCTAAAAAATGGTGGCACATATCATCCACTGCATCTTAAGAACAATTTTCCCTGGATATACTGCATATGAAGATGACTCACTTGACAATAGACACTATCCTCTCCCCTCACAATGCACTATGGTAAGCAAGCCAAGTGAAAAGACGACGTGGTCAAAATCTGTTAATGATGTCATATCTGACAACAGAAATGATACCTCTGATATGTTATTTTTACTAAACAAACAACGATTAGCCGCAATTCTTAATCATTTACATTTCATTCACAAATTGTGTTATTTCCTCAGTATAGTCAATTGAGTCATTGTCCTTCGGAGTGGTAATTAAAAGAAAAATAATTAAAGTCAGCAAAAGCAAAACCATACCTTAGAACTTTGGTCTTCTGAATTTTAATGCGTTTTCAGGGTGTGTCGCTTAACAAACCGTAATGTGATCTATAGGTTAATAGCTTCTAAGTACGGTATCTTTTCAGTGCAGTTTTAATCCCAGTTTTATGCATCACTGCATGTGCACTATTAGGATATTCATTTGGCAAGCTCTCCATCAGGCGACTGGGCTGCGCAAGCTGCAGCTCCGGCTAACTACAGAGAAGGGGAAATGCTGCATCAGTGCATTCTGGAGAAGCACAAAAAAGGCAGTCTACTGCTTCCTTGATCGAAGACGACTTTGCACCTTGTTGTTTTGAAATAAGCTTCTCCCCTTGAGTGCCAGGCCGTTTCCCGCATCAGTCTCCTGACGAGTCGTGTGACAATTTTCAAAAATGTGATTGTTTTCACTATAATTAGTCTGTGGTTGGTTTGCAGGGGTGTAACTAATCCAACTTGGAACTGGCACTGGAACACAGTCGCCGGCTGCAGTGTGAGCTCTGCTCTGCCGCCTTCTTGCATTTGAGAACTGCACTTTACTGTCAGATAGAGTTCAGCCTTACATAATGAATGGCTACACTGCAACAGTCTGTGAGAATAATCATAACGACAATAAAAATAAAAATAGCAGTTTGCTTAGATGGAGCAATGCAGAACTTTTGCCTTTGTGGTTATAGACAAATCTGCCTAAAAGTGGTGGCATTTTCCACAAAGGTAGAGGTACAGATTGAAAGGAATTTGGTGTTGATCATTGCTGTCAATAGAAACGTAATATATGACACCAGTACTGAACAGTCAGCTGTATCTGTGCTAGAAGGTAAACAGGCATGTAGTGCATGCAACAGAAAGGTGCAGACTTTTGAGATTGATGCCGTTATTTTGGATGCCAACAAAAGATTTCTGTAATTACCTCTTAATAGCATTTATTTTTGGTGATATGCACTAATTGGGATAGAATAGAGCATGACTGAGTGGGAAAACCAGAAGCTTGTGTACCAGTGGACCGACAGACCCTACATCCGGAGGCGGATTAATCTTTTCATCTCCTGAGTGCTGGAAAGTATCCATATGAAATTCTTTTGAGTGTCTCGTCTAATCACTCACATAGACGCCCTGCTATGTGACCTGAATTCCTCCCCGTGTGGGACTTACGTAATTCCTCCATCAGAGAAACACGGTAAGAGGAAGCCGCCCTAAATATCCACTGCCCCTATTCCACCGATTACGCAATCGGCTTTGAAGTTCGCGAAAGGTTGAGGCATATAAAACAAAGACCGATGGGGGAGAAAAAGAGAAAAATTAAACGTGATAAAAGGGGTCCGTCTGCCTTGTAGGATTTAGTGCACATTAGCAACCGTAGCATCTGCAATGGTGGGAAACAATGGAAGAATCGGGTTTATTTTTGGTGCTGCCTTTCATATTCTAGAACAAAAATATATGCCATCTAATTTAATGCCCTTTGAAAGCAGAAAACAGGCTGGACATTCTGGGTGTGATTCGCTTAACCTGAGCCTTACTAGAAAGCCTATAACCACGGGTTCTGCTTTTCTTCTAGGCCCAAGGGAGGCACCTATAGACCCTGATTCCTGACCCAGACCTCCATTGCAGCCATGTTCTCACCCAGTGCCTGTTTTGGTTCCTCACCACTGGTTTAACCCCCCCCCCACTCCTGTCCCTAAATCAGGTCTCCCTCATTCCCCTTATCACAAAGTTATGTTCACTGTCACATCTGGATCAAGATTAACGTTCCAGCATTTCTAGGGTTGTGCATAGCGATGTTAGACAGGGACAGTGAGACATTCTTATGCAGTGTCTCCCCTATCATTATATTAGGGGGGTGCCCTGCCCCCCCCCCCCAACAGAACCTCCCGCCCCCCCTTGAAGATCAAGTTAATTTTATTTAATTTCATTTTCTATATAGCGCCATATCACAACAGAAATCATTTAAGGTTACCTTTCCTATAGAACAGGTCTATACATTGTCCTTTTATTAAACAAACTAAATAGCCTTATGTTATTTATCTTATTTACACAACAGCTTGTCATTTTTCTCTCTACACTGTCGCGCATTTACAATCCTCCTCTGCTCTCTGTATCGCGCATGGCGGAGCTCCGCCCCAATGCGCACGCACTGACACGTGCGCAAACACACAGGTGAGCGCGCTCCCACCAGCGGACAGAGAGCGCGCGTTGGAAAATATGTCTCGTCAACCACCTGAAAAGCAGACAAAAATATCCAAAAAAATATCCCCCCCCCCCCAAGCTGTAAACCTAGGGGAAACACTGTTATGGATAATTCTGCTAGGACTGACAGCAATAACTTGAGATGCGATTTGCAGGTGATTCAATTTTGATTAACTTTCTGCTTTACAGAGAACTTATGCTGGCATGAAAATGCATAATTTATCCAAGGCTAACTGTGCCTCATGCTGTCAATGCGGGTGTTTCCATTGTCCTGGATTTTGTGCATTTCTGAAGATGCAAACTGAAAAACTGTTAATGGAGAAACCAAGTTACAGAGGGCCTCATATACTCCGAAAAAAACCTTCACTTGAGAGCTCTTCTGGAGCTACTAACTGGTGGACAGTCTGCTCCTTTATGAAATACACAACATGGATTACTCGCTAATGGAAATACACCCTATTGACAATTTCACTTTGTCAGCGTATAGAAAATTCGCTTTGATTTTGCACAAACATACCTAATGACTTGTTTGTCATTGTTTCCAAGTAACACAGTGCAAAAGACAGGGAATAGTGCACTGAGACGGGGGACGAGTACCAGCAGGTGAGTCATCCTTTGTGTCGGATGAGGCTTGAGGGTTTATTTCCTATGCTGAGTTCTGATGACTGTGTTCTTGGAATAATGGAGGCCTACTCATGCCATAAGATTACACTCATCCTGTGGAGAAGCATTTCTACCATTGGAAGAGCAACCTTTCTAGGTGACAGTGGGCCAGAGACACGGCTGCCCTTATGCACGGGCTAAGCTGGGCTGTAGCCCAGAGTCCCGAGAAGTAGAGGCCCCAATTTGTTTTCTGGTTCTTATAGCAGAATTTTATGCTGGAGGTGGGGACACAACAATGACTTTAGCCCAGGGCCCCCACACCCCCAGGGGCCCTCAACCCCCAAATTCAGCCTGACCATTGGACACAAGTAGTCTTGTGAATGTCTTGATGAGCATATAAAAATATGTATCTCAGTCTCCAAGTTTTTTTTTACATGCCCTGTCATGTCGCTGTGTTATTTGCCCTTAGCCTTTTTTGTAGATTACATACATTGTTATGCCAAACTGACATAGATTTAAGGGGTGGCATGGCGGTGCAGTGGTTAGCACTGTTGCCTCACACCTCTGGGACCCGGGTTCGAGTCTCCACCTGGGTCTCATGTGTGTGGAGTTTGCATGTTCTCCCCATGTCGTCGTGGGGTTTCCTCCGGGTACTCCGGTTTCCCCCCACAGTCCAAAGACATGCTGAGGCTAATTGGAGTTACTAAAGGTGTGAGTGAATGGTGTGTGAGTGTGCCCTGCGATGGGCTGGCCCCCCATGCTGGGTTGTTCTCTGCCTCGTGCCCATTGCTTCTGGGATAGGCTCCAGACCCCCCACGACCCAGTAGGATAAGTGGTTTGGAAAATGGATGGATGGATGGATGGATGGACAAAGATTTATTTACAATCTTCCATGCATCATTTTTTGCAATCCTGTTATTTGGGTTTTAACTGCTGGATTTCCTTTAATCACAAAAGTATCCGGATCATGCGGATATTGCAAAGTAGCTGCTACTCAATATTAGGTCACATTAATATTTGTTGTGGTTTGTTTTGTTGCTGTTTCATCTTACATACTTGCAGATGGCTAGTTTGGCTTTCTTGTGTGAAAAGGTCTCGTATACATTGCAGCCACATGATTCCCAAGCAAAATTTACATAATTTTGAATGGGATGTAGGGAATTTGGTTCTAGTTCTCAATTACTTATTACTGAGGCCACCTCCTTGATCAGATCAATGTGCACATCGCCCCTTTCCCACAGGAAAGAGAGGTATGGAGGGATACACCTCAATAGATGGTCTTTATTAATAGAAACCATTGACAAGGTTACCAGATGATTCTTTGACTGCACGTCAGGGTTGAGGTATGTTTACAAGGATACCATGTCGAGGATGTACATACTTGATTTTTCCATTAATCCAGAGTGGAGCAGCTGTTCTTAAAAGTTTAATTCCCAAGATCACAGTTTTATTTATTGATCACAGAAGTTTTGTAAATTTTCCTAACACGTTGCTAAGAGAGAAACATTGCTAATGAAACCAAGTTGTGCAGATGTTTCACAAAATGATTTCAAAGGATATATTTTTAACAAGATTAGTTTCTGATTTTAAGCTCCACCAGAGCAAAACTGCAAATAGAATTCTTCCTTGTTTATCAGAATCCACAACTTTCCACATACACACATTCTCCAAAGGGCACTAGTCCCTCAGCACGGCGCCCCTTGGGGATTGATCTGAAGAAAACCTTTGAAGTACTACTTGTGATGAAGAGAGAGAGTCCTTCATCTCCTTGAAGTTCTGTTTGGTTCCTACCAATTGCAGGAACTAAAGACAGAGAAGTACTGTATTAAATCATGTGAGCGTGAAGGTGGGTTGAGAAGAGGCTACAGAGATTTGTAACATGTGAAAGATCTGTATGAACTTGGGAAGAATAAGGTTAGGCTGTAATGGATTGCTCTTCATGTTAAGTGCGTTTATCAAACCGCGTAGAGTTTTAATTCAATTATGTTTAGAACCTTAAACGTCATTAATCATTGAGCGCTGTTATTTTCAGTGGCATATTATACGCTGGACCTGTTAAGATTTAATAATGAACAATTGCTTATGTGAAAGAGTGGTGCTTATCATCCTTGCACTGAAAAATAATTTAATTTCTGTGGATGGCAGATTCATAGCTTATAGTAAAGCATCATTTTGTTGGGTTGCTTGCGGATTCCCAAGTTTAACTTAAGTTCCTAGCTTGAAGTACATCAAACGGGAACAAAAACAATAGCTGTGCATCATTGACAGGGTCCTTTTACAGTTTCATACTTCTGAGAATTGTTCTCAAAGTGAAAATCACTAGTGCACGCACATGTCATAGCAATACAGACATTCCCCGGGTTACAATGGGGTTACGTTATGATTCACGTAATGTCAGGCGAAAATGCATTTTAATACAGTAAACATAACATAACAAACATCATAGCCTAGCCTACCTTAAACTACTTAGAACACTTACATTAGCCTACAGATGGGCAAAATTATTACCATAAAACATAAAGCCTATTTTATAACAAAATAGCTGAATATCTCAAATAATTTACTTAATAATGCACTGAAACTGAAAAATATAATGGAATTGGAATACCCATCGAAAACCAAAATATTGTAACACTGCCCATCTTAACCCGGGCAAGTTCGCAGTTTGTGTATTTATTAAAATCACCATCCGTGTCAGTTCATTGGGGCTCATTACACCTTTGAGCGAACTGTACTGTGACTGAATGATGTGAGGAAAGCAGAAGAAGAAGCAGAGAATGGTCATGGGGGCTCCCTCAGATGATAATGTCTACAGCAGCATGTAGGCCAGCGGGCTGCAGGGACCCTGTGGTGGGCCAGGAAACAGTGAAGGCTGCCGCTTCTTAGTTTCTTAGCTTAGCATGTGGGGGGGGCTAAGAAGGGAATTTAATGCACCATTGTGGTGGAAACTTCTAATCCAGTCTTCACCATGACATCCTTCAGCACTGAAAGAGGTTCAGCTCAACGGGAAGCCAGGTGCTGGAAGCAAGATGCAAGACTGGCTGGGCCCAAACACGCCTTTGCAGCTCAGGAACAGAAACGCTAAACTAACCTCACGTCTAATTATTTCTGCGCTCCAGAATCGAGCTTGCAAGAAAACGAGTTGTTCCTTCGGTAGCGATGATGCTCTTGTATGGCTCCATAGGCTCGCATGAATTTTGTTATTCTCTAGTAGCCAGTAGTTACGTCATGCGCTCTTTACAATCCCTCCATGGGGAGGAAAATATAAATGACTTATGGGATTTTCTGGAGGTTCTTGTTGCTCACTCTCTCACCTGTCACATGTTGTTAGACGCTGTATATTGTCCCAAAGGGGACAGGAGAACTCATTGGCATATCTTGAGCAGTTTGATTTGTAAATGTCATGGTCGCTATTAAGCTGAGAGTCCTATGTGTCTTCTTTATAGTAGAATTTTTATAGCCTATAGCTTATTTTCTGACTGGCAGAGCTGCCGCCAAGGGTAAAACCATGGCTGATTGTCTGCCATCTTTCTCGGACTGTGCCTCGCTTTGCTGTGAACAAAACTGTGAAATGATGCCGTAAAGCAAATGATTTAACTCCCAAAACGCCAAGACGTGTAAAGGCACAAGTCAATAGATGTGGCATGAGAGCACATTAAAATCCCACAGCAGATCTCCCTATAGCTATGCTTAATAGCATTGTTTTTTGTTTACTCACAAAGTGACCACAGGGGAAGCCCAAATGTGAACACAGCCATGTTTGAAGGGAGGTCCATTTTATTTTGAGATGTTTTGGTGTGTAATGATGCAGTTGGCTGAACATCATACATCCCAAGGAACTTGAAACAGGCCGCATGGAGTGATTTTGTGTTGGGAAATTTTTCATTATTATTATTATTTTTCTTCTAAATTTATCAACAAGTCTGGCTGTGTACGGAGGTGACGGACGGGGCAGAATGAAGCCGCACAAGCAGGTGTGATGCGACTGTGACGTTCTTTCACAACTAACGAACCTGAAAGTGGCACAGTGCCTCTGAAGAATGGATTACAAAGGATCCAACAGAGCAACTACTAACTCAAAGCAGCTAAGCATGAGCATATCGTCCATATTTACTTTTCCTTTACACATTACTTTGTCTGGTTTTCCTGTTCTGGTCCATCATTCAGCTGCTCACGATTGCATCAGCATGCAGCACATTTCACATGCTTACCTCTCAGAATGCTTTCCGAAATGCACACGGGAGGAAATTTATCTTACCCGCATTTTTAATGCGTTAAGAAGCTAACCGATAAAAAATAATGGTGATACGCAGCGTGCAGTTATAATAAATGAGCTATTTTGCTTATGATGCTATCAGAATGCCAGGCCTATTGCTTACTATTGTCATCACCATGATTATTGTTGGCATGAAGATGCACGTTAGGGAATACCATTCACGCACAC
The DNA here is from genome assembly GCF_023856365.1 of Brienomyrus brachyistius. Classification (NCBI taxonomy): domain Eukaryota; kingdom Metazoa; phylum Chordata; class Actinopteri; order Osteoglossiformes; family Mormyridae; genus Brienomyrus; species Brienomyrus brachyistius. The sequence continues at coordinate 20,181,125 of NC_064537.1, read as the reverse complement.
GTGCAATTTCTACCCAAATAACCTTCTCTAAGGAATCTGCCACTGGGGATTTTGATACACAGAGCAGCTGCAACTTCCTCCAGGAAAAAAAAAACCAACAGAGGTATTCATTGTATTGGCTAGAACTTGCCCCTGTGTGCATTGTTGTAAGAGCGGCTGAGAGATTCTGGTGGCAAGGCGACAAACCAAAACGCTGAGACAACGGGACAGCCAGAGACATTTCCACTCCTCTGCGGGGCCAACGACACATGAGCCAGAGCAATGCAGATGAGTAAGTGCTATGCCCTGCGTCAAGTCGAAGCAGGAGAGCTGCCTTATAAAACTAAGGTTTTCTGGTATCACTGCATATATCTAGCCCAATTTCACGCTATGGATTATGGGTAAGTTGAGCATAATTAATTTTACAGCATGAAATTACCAGTGTCAGTATGTATGTGTGCGGGTGGCATGGTGGGGAAGGTAGCGGCAGTATATACACCAGCCACCAGAGGGCGCTCTTTTGGCAGAGGAGAATTTGGGTCCTAGAGCAAGAAAGTAAACTGCTGTACTTTAGCATGGGAAGGAAGCTTGAAAGGCAGGAACCTTAGCTTATCTTGATTGTCTCAGCTTTCAAAGACAGCATCTGGGGACTGGCTAATGATCGACTAGCCGGCTGAATGATTAGCTCAATTCAAAACAACAATTTGCTGCATGTTTCAGTCCATACTTCTGTATAACATTTGAAAAAGCAAAGTGCATTAGTACAAAAGTTTCTTTGCATCTCTCCATCTTAGTTTATTAATTTCTGCTGTAATGTGATTTCAAGACTGCATAACTATGTTGTAACACATAATTCTAATGCATAATTACTTATGCTACCATATTTCTAAAACAACCAGGACATGTTCTATGGGAATTTAGCCCAAGATAGTTTTGTTGTGATTTATTTAACATTGATTTGCCTTAATTGTTGGCATATATCTTGGTGTAATGGGACAGTAACAGTTTTTTTTTTGCTGTGACCCAGGAATGGAGGTGGGCCATTTTGCAGTAGCAGTTGTAATAAACTGGGTCATAAACATGAAGCAGAAACTTCACTTTTATTTTCTGTGCGATGAGCTCACAACCTTTAAGAAATGACTTCAGTGATCTCAAATTCCAGCCCTGCAAGGAAGGAGAGTCTCTTATGCTGTTCGTCATGCCCTCGTTAGTAGGAATCTATAACTGACATATAATTCGTTGTTTCCTGGTGTGTACTGCTCTGCTCACTGTTGCAGTTGTGTTATTTCCAGTACGTATTTTTCTCCCGTAATCTGGACAAGTGCTTCCCAATCCGGCCCTCGGAGACCCCCGGACAGTCGACCTTTTCCTCCTTCCCAGACAGTTTTGCTCCCCTCCCAGGGACTGGATTGGGAAACACTGATCTAGACTTTATAATCTTCTCATAGCACAAAGGAATCATGGGACACAAAGTATTACAAACCAGACTTTTCAAAACAAGTTTTATGACATAACGAAGTTGGGGAACAGAATGCATTTCAGGAAGGAAAATACATTTATAAACATCTACTGCAATAAACTGAGTCTTGCTGATTTTCAGGAAATTGTACTGCTTTCCTGCTCACAGTGAATGTAATACATTTTTGGGTCTAAGTGCCATATATATTATATCACATCTGGCTCTATATTTAATACTATATATTGTTCATATTCACTTATATCACCTTTATTGATTTTCATTTCATTTTACAAGGTTCACCAATATATCTTAACACTTATATATTTTCAAAGATTGTTGTAAGATTTTTAAAGGAATAAATGAATTTGTTTTGGGGCGCATTTTGTGTTAAGAATGTTTATTATCGGTCAGGGTTGGTGCCATGTGTGCGTTGGGCAGTGAGTGTGTGAGTGAATGTGAGCGGACTTCCTCAGTGCGCTGACCTTACGCATGCAGCAATGCCTCTGCCTTCTTAATACCACCGCACACTAAATTACTGACCCACAGCATGGCGACGAGAAGATCGCCCTGAGCTGGGGGGCACAGCCAGCCAGAGGGTCTACCTGCAGAGGCTCTACGAAGGAACACGTCGAATCGTCAGTCCCAGGGGCGTTTAAGGGGCTGAATGGCGGTGCTGCGTCCTGCAGTGTGTGGAGCTCTGGGAGAGAGCTGGATGATGACTGGCAATGAGGCCGCCAAGGTGTGGGTGAAATCTGCTCCACCTTTAGTCCATCCATCCATCCTTCCATCCATCTGTCCATCCATCCATCTGTTCATCCATCCATCCATCCATATCCCAAACACCTAGTTTCCAGAACAGAGTTGCTGTGTCTTCTGGTATCCTTCTCACTATTCAGATTTTTCTTTTATTTCATTATTTTTGAAATGCATTAATAAAAACTCATAAATCAAAGAATCAGGGGCTGGACTGGCATACCAGGCATTTTCTCATTGGGACCCCCCTGGTTCGATAAAATGTATCTTGTCCTGTCAAAGTCCAGGGCTGAATTTTGATCCAGACCAGCCCTGCACAGAATAAACAATATTTACTTTCTCCTTAATAAACAAAACAACTTGCTGGACAGCGCTGTAGTCGCCTGTGTCATCCCCGCTGCAGGCAGGCAGTAATGCAGCAGACGATGGTGCGGAATCGCCCCAGAGAGACGCCTCGGCAGCGAAGCGGAGGCGGTCAGTGGTGACGGTATCTGCTGGCCTGCGGAGGAGGCGGGAGCACAGACGTCCCGGCGTTGCTGCCGCAAGCAGCCTGCTGCTGCTGGACAAACACCAGGAAAAAATGTGTCTCAGTGCATATTGTACAATTCAACCCGTCGGACACAAAGAGCGCAGAGCTCAGTGGGCAGGCATGTGGGATGCTGGCGTGGGCCCAGGCTTCCAGAAAGGGGCCCGAGACAATCTTCAGTGATCCTGCTCCCAAACGCAAAGCCGTGATTCACCGCCTCCCAGCACAAACAGACACACAGCGTTCTAATGAAAATTAACCGCGCCGGCTGCAGGCGCAGGGCCGTGGCAGAAAGAGGCAGCTCGGAGCGGCGGAGGGACACGTCGTAAAACCGGAGCACGCCATCCGCGCACCGAGATACAAACAGCTTCCTCAAGAGGTGTGTGCTCCAGTTTTAGATGCTGTCATGCTCTTTTCAGCTATGCTGAATCAGTAACAGTACCCAGATAAGTCATCTGGACATGTAGGTCAACCTTCTCTCAGAAACATGCATACATATATATATATATATATATATATATATATATATATATATATATATATATATATACTGTGTATATGACCATATAAATACATATAAATAAATACATTCACGCATTGATTAAAACTAATAGTTAGCGTATTGATATTATTTTGTGGAACAGAAGATTATGGTATTAAATGATGCACTCAGCCTTGAATGATGCCCCACGAGTGCTATTTGGTAAATATGGCTGCCCCCCTGCACCCCCACTTGTGCAGACTAACTCAGACAACAGAGATGAAGGAGATACTGCCGTGAGCAGTTGCCATAACGGTGGTGGGGTTGTGGCCTTTTTAGACACGCAGCCCCACTTTGACTCAACTAACACGGCATGTGACTTGAAGAACGTGACCGCAGTCATGTGACAATGGCCCAGCCTCCCACCACTAGCGTGTCTCCTGTGTGTGCGCATGTATGCCTCGACAACTTGCATAGGTGACACAAATGAGTCACTCAAGCTCCCGCGCCTTTATTTTTGGAATTATCTCCAGGCTTTTAGGAATATGCTTTGAAAATGAGGAAAATGTTTCAGGGGGTAATGGCTGCAGGACTACCTGTGCAAAGGAGATTTACAGAAGCTGCTAAAATGATAGACAGAAAGCAGGCTTTCCGGCTAGACTGAGGAGCCCTGCGATTCCACAATATCGGCTGTGATTCACACATAAAGATCTCAATATTGAAGCATTAAACAGTCAGTAAGTCACATCCATAGTTATGCAAGGATATATATGCCCACCTTTAACACACATGCTCAATATAGTACTTTTAAGAACTACTTTTACTTTAAGTTAAGAAAGCAAATAACAGTTAAGAAGTGTTAATGTCCTGCTAATAGTCTTACTGTTGCTGAAAGCATATGGTTACAGTTATGAGGGCTTTAGATCACCAGTTATCCTTATTTATGGGGAGGGTGAGATTAACTGAAACATTATTCTGTTGAATTCAGCCCTTTTGGCTTCTCAGGAGCTGCATGGATATGTAGAAACAAATTGTCTTTTTAACCGGCAATAACCTAAAATTACGACAAGCTCTACCCCGATTCTCATAAACGATAAATAGCTATAACTTTGAAAGTTGTGGCTGAATTATTATATAGCAATGAAATGCTAAATGAAAATATAAATTGAGAAGCAGATTGTTTAAGCAATAATATAAATAATAACGCATAATAAAGATGATTAAATATTAAATATACACTAGTGGTCAAAATGTGGAAGCATTTTTGACATTGAGCTTTAAAAATTACTGCACGAATATTGGCAGTAATGTTTATAAACAGTCAAAGAATGTTACAAATATCATACATTGGATGATTAAATAAGTAACTGGAGCAACAGCAGAATAAAGTTTTGCGATTTCTGAAAACTGGAAGGTGTTTCCACAATTTTGGCCACTAGTGTATCGCTATACATAATGTAACGCTTATATGTATTAAGCAGTTCCTTGATGTCCTGGGACTCTGCTTGGTTTGTGACTGATGTTATAAAGACGCTGGGTGTGGTTTGGGGCATTAAGGGCGGCGAAGCATCACGGCAGCCATGCTGGCCAGCCACGCCCCCTCACTGTGACTGAGCACTGCGACTCTCCCAGCCCCACTGGCACCAAAGGTGGAGTCAGCTCCGTCACAATCCCCGACGCTATTTATAGAGGCAACGGCCCCCAGCAAGTGAAATGTGTCGCCGTGCACTGGGGGATGACCCCCCGCCCCCCATCCCAAAAAAAATAAAGATAAAAACAAGAAATACATAAGAAAACTTGGGAAAAAAAGCATAAGCCTCTTTAGATGGGGACTGTCTCCAGATGGTACAGATATATGTGGAAAAACATAAGTGGAGGAAGATCCATCGCCTGCAATGGGGCTGGATCTGCGAACAGTAGCACGAGGGAATCGACGTGTGTCACGTACCCGGCCCTGGTCCGGACCATGCTAATTATGGCTTCTGTGGCAGTCAGCGATGACAGAAAGACAAAGTCATTCACTGCATGAGCAGCCCCGAAATATTTGAGGACCAATTTAAATGTAAATTTTCCCATCGCTTATACTCCTATATATAGTACTGGTGAGCTAGTGCTGATATTCTTCAAGAAGCTGTTAGCCATCTCGGCTCTTACACAAGGAGAAATCTGTCCGCGGCACCCATTAAAAATGATAAATCCAGGAAACCATGTCGAAGGACCTTTTCACATTTACGGCTGAATCAAAGATTGAAATTGTGATATTTATGTGTGTATTTGATATAATAGTACCACTTTCTTTTCATTAAAGATAACAGACAACCAGTAGGCCCGGTTCCTCACCCCTCTCTGGAAAACAGGCACAGTTTGCGATGGCAGGTAGCGCAATTCTTAAAAATGAGATGCACTAAGAAACCTTGCTGTTAAAAAATGTACTTAACATGACCGGCTCAATGAAAATATTCGACATTTTTTACATATTTTACATAAAAATAAACAAACACATACTAACATGTAAATATCGATTGTTTTAAAAAAGGGGGATGCATTTTCACCAAAATGTGGAACAGTTGCTCTCATGAATTCTCTACAGAAGTTCAGTATGTTTTAAATATTAAAAGTTCTCCTTCATTTTTTTTACTTTGACCGAGAACCATTTTCCTAGCTTTTAAAGACCTTGGTAGACCCATTTTGGGACCAAAGCTCTTTTCCTTATGAAAGAAGTGACTGTAAACACGTGATTTTGTTTCTGACATATATAAAGTGCTACATTTGTATAGCTATTGATAACGGACTTCACGCGATTCCTCATGCATGTTTTTGCTAAATGAAAACATATGGCGCTGCAGTGACCAGTCAGCATTATTCCTCTTACTTTTGGGTCCTGAATTGAACGTCGTACCATGACAACATCCCAAAGGACCTGGCTCTCTCTGGGATTGCAAGGGGGCCACATTCCCAGCAATAGCCATCTGGAGAGATGGCCTGCATGAATCACGAGATGGCAATATACTACATCTCTGCTTCATTACATAAGTAGCCTCCCATGTGTGGAAAAGAGTGCCCCCCCACAGGCTGATAAGTCTGCGAGCAAAAAACACTCCGAGGCTTTGGTTGTGCGTGACTTATCATCATTAGAGACACGCTGCATCTCTTTAATTAGCCATTCGAATGTGTTGCAGTTTGAGGGAAATTATTGTTCTCTGCTGAATTATAAGGATTATTTTGTTCTTTGTGTTCATCTGTATTCTTCCTGTGACTGAGGCTATAAAGTTTGGATTGCCTTAACTACAGCTCTGGAAAGAATTAGGAGACCCCAGCAAAATTGTCAGTTTCACTCATTTCTCAGTTTATGTCTAATTCATGCACCTGTGTAAAATATATATATATATATTTTTTGTAAACTCCAGCCTGGTTCTTCCCTGCTTCTCATTGATTAAGGGCTTCTATCTTGCTGTATGGGTCTTCAATTCTGCTTTTAGGAGTCTGTTATGAATTGTCCTAGCAGTGCACTTCATACTGCTTAATGCTTCCCATTATTTTTGAAGGTCACTTGAAGTCATCTTCCGATTTATGAAGCACTGCCGGATAAGCTGACGGTCGTCTCTGGCATGAGAAAGTTGCATCTGTCCCCTTACTGGCAGGTTTTTGATTATTGCCAATATCTCCTGCTTCATCTTCTTCTTGTGTACTGCTGTATCAGAAACTGTGAGCCTGGAAGCAGCCTGACTCGCAGTGTAGCCTCCGCCAGCAGAACCAGGATTAAACCATTATTTAAAAATGCAGATTAAAAAAAATATATTACATGCTCTACATGTATTTTTCTTTGCCTTTTCAAACAGCTTTTGTTACATGGGGGGGTTTAACACTTTACTTGAGGGGGCACAAGTAATGTAGTTGCCCACTTTTTCTTAAACTATTAATTAACCATAAACTAAGTATTAGTTACATACTAATCTCGTACTCATTCATCATTACTCAATCATACCAGTTCTGTTTCATGCAGTTACTATATTTGTTCATGATTTGTACTTGAGTAGTAACTGAGTTACTAAATTACTTGTGCCCCCTCAAGTAAAGTGTTACCAAAGTGTTTTATTATATTTAAAATTCAAATGTATACATGGACATATCTACAGTACCAATAACTTTTGTATAATTGCAGCATTGTATTATGATGCAACTCTAAATAATGCTTTCTCCTCTCCGTGTAAATTATTCAGATGTTTTTTTAGGAGTACAAATTTGTCTCCAGCGATATGTCCTCTGAAGTTGCTCTGAGCTGCCACCGTTGCATATTGTGTGTGAAATGACACTCGCTGTGTGAAATATTTCATCACATTTTGCCACAAAATAGGTTATTTTCCCCCTTCAGAGTTTCAGGAGCCGTTTAGAACCCTGAGTGTTCCTTGTTTCCACTATTCCACATAACAGCCGCGAAACAAAGTAGCTGCTGGTAAAATGACAGATTTCCAAGGCCAATCTGTTCTTGCAACCTTCAAGGCCTACAGGTCTACAGGAAGTATCGGGTCTGAAATTGTGTCGTGGGCCGGGTAAGCTTCCCCTCACCAAGCTGGACCATCACGCCAGCTCATAAATCCTGGCTCGGATGCATCACCAGAATTGCCTTATGTAATATCTGTGCTCTGGAAGATAAAATCCTGAAAGCACAGTTAATAATGGACCGTTCTGACATGAAATGTTTCTGTGGTGTGGGTTCAGCATGAATTCAATCTAAATGCAAAACTGGCTATTAATCATCTCCCTCCTTGCAATATCAACCATTGTAAAATTTGTGGATGTTGTCAGCCTGGACTGGAGGTGTGACGTTTTGCATCCTGGGTTTGCCATGACAGTAAATGCATTAGTATTGTGACTCCCATCTAACGGAATCATTTACTGGAGTTCCTTCTACCTTCTCTCGCACATACAGTATTGTGCAAAAGTTTTAGGTAGTCAAAGAAAATGTTTAAAGCCATTTATCTGGATAGTAAGTGTATATTTGCTCAGAGAAAAAATATTTGAATGTATGCAATTTCACAGTAACACAATAAAAACTAGCAAACTTGGTCCTGTTCTTCAAAAGGTTACCGATATACTCTTAGCTGATATGTTGTTTTGGTTCACAAACCTCTCATCAGTGTCAGCTCTGCCAGTCCAAGCATTTGTTAAATTTTACTATCGGCTCAATTAATTCATTAACTTTAGTTAAATAACTTAATGAGGTATTGATTAGCGAAAAATGGTAAGGAAGTAGAGGAAAAATACATGCCCCATCCCCCCACCCCTAAATACACAGGACAGATATTGTTGTTTTTGGCCTAAACTGCTTCAGGCTACAGAAGTAAAGAATGCAAAAGAATCCAGCAGTGAATAGCAGTCCCTCTCTCCCTGCATGCTGAGATCAGTATTGCAGGAATTCCTCAGGTCTTTTACGCAGCAATAATCACAGCCCAGAAGCGCGCAGTTAGCACAGTGCGGCACAGTGACCCAGCACATCCGACGGCACTGTCTGCACGATCATTCTCGGAGATCATCGCCATCCTGTGATAATGCGGGACTATGTACCAAAATATATTTCAGTAAACAGGTAAAATAGTAAAACTTGTGTCAGTGTACAAATATTTATGGTCCTGACTGTATGTAGCAGTACCTGTAATAGTGTGGGACTATGTACCAGTACCTGTGAGAATGCAGAACTATGTACCAGTACCTGTGAGAATGCAGAACTGTGTACCAGTACCTGTGAGAATGCGGAACTATGAACCAATACCTTTCAGAATGCGGGGCTATGTATCAGTACCTATGAGAATGTAGAACTGTGTACTACTACCTGTGAGAATGCAGAACTATGTACCAGTACCTGTGGGAATGCAGAACTATGTACCAGTACCTGTGAGAATGCAGAACTGTGTACCAGTACCTGTGAGAATGCGGAACTATGAACCAATACCTTTCAGAATGCGGGGCTATGTATCAGTACCTATGAGAATGTAGAACTGTGTACTACTACCTGTGAGAATGTGGGACTATGAACCAGTACTTGTGAGAATGTGGGACTATGAACCAGTACCTGTGAGAATGTGGGACTATGAACCAGTACCTGTGAGAATGTGGGACTATGAACCAGTACCTGTGAGAATGTGGGACTATGAACCAGTACCTGTGAGAATGTGGGACCTTGTCTGCACGCCATGTGTGTGCACATCCACGTAATAACATGCTGGCAGCGGGGCCACATGTAACTTATTTTGGAATTTACCTGGAAACAACAAATGCTATTTTATTATTGGCTGGTAGGTGGCTATTAATTCTGTATAACTTGGGAGAGGCATGGCTTCGGTGGAGAGCTCCACTCCATATGCCTGCGCTTGGGCCATTAATCCTATGTAACGGGACACCTTGGTGGGCGGAATCCCTTACTTCTCAGCATGAGAAACACAAGGTGTGGCGTGTGAGCGTGTGAACTGGTTGTGTAATGCATGTGTTTCACGGCCAATGTCTGAGACTTGAGAGACCTTAAGTACATCTGGGAATGTGGGTCTATGTACCAGTACCAATGGGAACGTGGGTCTATGTACCAGTACCTCTGGAAATGTGGATCTATGTACCAGTACCAATGGGAATGTGGGTCTATGTACCAGTACCAATGGGAATGTGGATCTATGTACCAGTACCTCTGGAAATGTGGATCTATGTACCAGTACCAATGGGAATGTGGGTCTATGTACCAGTACCTCTGGAAATGTGCATCTATGTACCAGTACCAATGGGAACGTGGGTCTATGTACCAGTACCAATGGGAATGTGGGTCTATGTACCAGTACCAATGGGAACGTGGGTCTATGTATCAGTACCTCTGGAAATGTGGATCTATGTACCAGTACCAATGGGAATGTGGGTCTATGTACCAGTACCAATGGGAATGTGGGTCTATGTACCAGTACCTCTGGAAATGTGGATCTATGTACCAGTACAAATGGGAATGTGGGTCTATGTACCAGTACCAATGGGAATGTGGGTCTATGTACCAGTACCAATGGGAATGTGGGTCTATGTACCAGTACCAATGGGAACGTGGGTCTATGTATCAGTACCTCTGGAAATGTGGATCTATGTACCAGTACCAATGGGAATGTGGGTCTATGTACCAGTACCAATGGGAATGTGGGTCTATGTACCAGTACCTCTGGAAATGTGGATCTATGTACCAGTACAAATGGGAATGTGGGTCTATGTACCAGTACCAATGGGAATGTGGGTCTATGTACCAGTACCAATGGGAATGTGGGTCTATGTACCAGTACCAATGGGAACGTGGGTCTATGTATCAGTACCTCTGGAAATGTGGATCTATGTACCAGTACCAATGGGAATGTGGGTCTATGTACCAGTACCAATGGGAATGTGGGTCTATGTACCAGTACCTCTGGAAATGTGGATCTATGTACCAGTACAAATGGGAATGTGGGTCTATGTACCAGTACCAATGGGAATGTGGGTCTATGTACCAGTACCAATGGGAAGCCAGGAGCAGTACGCAAGCTCTGAGTGCACTGAAAGCTTGCTAAGTGTAACTTTATTTATTTTTAAAAGTTCTTGATTAGGTGTTATGGAATAAAAGTCATAAAGTTTCATAAGCTGAAATTACTATGAACCCCCCCCTCCTCAAATATACTGGATATTACAGCTTTGAACCCACCCAGAAAGGCAGGCTAGGAACAGCAGGTGCACTGCGTCTCTTTAATCCAAGGTAATGTTTTGCTTTCCTCTGGGCTGGTAGGCTTTTCTTTCCCAGATCACATGGTATTGTTATTTATGGGTTTTCAGCCTCAATCTTGTACAGTGACTGTTCATATTTGGTGGCGCCCAGCTGAGAGATCCATCACGGTCGCGTGAGCACATTGGGAAATCTGCAGGCACCTTTAAAGCGATGGTGCGCCTTTATCCTTGCAAAGATGTGATCCTTGGATGACCCAATGCAGACTGCATGAATTTTTTTTGTTCTCAGATCTCCCTTTTTATTGCCCAAATACACCTGAAGGATATTTGCCAGCAGGGATTTCCAGACTGAAGTCATTCCAAACTCTTGTCTATTTGCATCCAAAAGAGGCTCCTCCACACCTTTATCTCCCCGCGACACCCCCCCCCCCCCCCCTTCCCCGCATTATCGTAACAGCTGCCTTCAGCAATAAGGAAAACACATTCATATTTCAGAGAGCTGGGCATGACTTTAAAAAAGGATCCCACCAATTTCGGATGTAAATTTTGGTTTAATTAATCAAAGTGATTTTATGCGCATTAGAATAGAACTTTATGAGGTCTAACAAAATTTCGATTCTATGACTGCAAACGGAATATTTATTTCTGAGTCACCTCAGTGAAATTTTCTTTTAAATGTGTATCATAAAATTAGGTAATAGATAATATATAACTCGAGTGAACAAAATGTAATAACACAGAAATCAAATACAAGAGTGGACACAAAACGAACAAAAACGTGACATAACTTTTTTTCCTGTGACAAAAAAGCACTGAAGCCATTAAATGTTTCTCCTGTATCTTACTGGGGGACAGCCGACGCACACACATGTGACAGACATAGCACACATGTGACAGACATAGCACACATGTGACAGACATAGTACAGTCATGTGACAGACATAGCACAGTCATGTGACAGCCGACACACACACGTGACAGCCATAGCACAGTCATGTGACAGACATAGTACAGTCATGTGACAGCCATAGCACAGTCATGTGACAGCCGACGCACAGTCATGTGACAGCCATAGTACAGTCATGTGACAGCCGACGCACAGTCATGTGACAGCCATAGTACAGTCATGTGACAGCCGATGCACAGTCATGTGACAGCCGACGCACAGTCATGTGACAGCCATAGTACAGTCATGTGACAGCCATAGCACAGTCATGTGACACTGGAATGGCGTCTACAGCATCAGCCACATTAAAATCGCTTCATCCGGACGGTACGGAGTCACGAGGCAGAATCTCTGAAAGCCTGGGAAATGCGTACGTCGGTGTAATGATCGTCTGGTGAGTGGATGTAAATCACCAGTTCAGAATGGCTGTAGGTAAGATGACTGATCACTGAGCCTTATCTACTCAGCCCAGTTTAACTCATGTTGAAGAAGCTGTAACGCAACCTGGGATGGATTCATTGTTCACAGAGACCCTAATATCATAATTTATATATCCGTATGCATACACACACACACACACACACACACACACCAAATTTTAAATATATATATATATAATTATATATTTAAATATATATATATAAACCCCACAACATAACATGATTGACATACTTTGCCACCCAAGAGTTCAGGTACAGTGTGACTGTACAGTTTTCATGAATCTGCCTGGCAGCTTCAAGAGGAGACAGAGTGAGATGTGTCCGTAATCCCTGAACGAGTTCAGTGTCAGCAGTAGCTCCGCAGCGTCGGTCGGTGTAAGCAGAGAGCCATCCGCACTGGGAAGCAACGCCTTCCATTAGAGCAGGAACACAGGCCGCACCCTAAGCGAAGACTGTGAGTCATACTCTCTGACTGTCATATAGACAGCACTCGTAAAGTCACGTGCTTACTGGGGCCTGTAGAGAGATAGGCAGGTTGTCACATGACATTTCAGCCAAAGGTTTACGTAATGGGAATGATGCTGCATGAATCTAGGCTTGTGACAGATTAGTTAGAACTGTTGCTAGCAATAGACTGACTAGTCATTTAAAAAAGTCAGATGAAAAAGCAGAGCAGAAAGCAGAAGAAGCTTGTCACAGAACACCCAAATATCTTAAAGGCATTAGCAGTGTTTGCCAATCCGGTCCTCGGAGACCCACAGTCGGTCCATGTTTTTCTCCCTCCAAGCTCCCTGCCAGACATTCCACATTTTTACTCCCTCCGGGGAGCTGGGAGGGAGCAAAAATGTGGAATGTCTATGGATCCCTGAGGCCCGGATTGGGAAACAATGGTATTAATATATTACTAGAGATTTTTCCAATAAAGGTCACAGTGAGGAAGAACATACCGCAAGAACTGCTGATTTTCCTTGTGATGGTTGACAGCATTTCTCTTCAGCTATATTCTGAAAAGAAATACTCAATATTCTCTCTTCTGACTCACAGAGAGTTGGACGTACACGAGTCCCTATCACATTCCTGTGATTTAGCAATCAGGAGCAAAATGCAAAGACATAAAATGCCAGCTAATTAGAATGAATATTCTGAGGCTTACTGCATTTTGTACATTTTCATCATCGTGCTAAGTGACGGCTGGCAGCCTCTCGGCCGCGAGACCCATCAGCCCTGCGGTTTTTGTATAAAGTGCCGTGAATACAAACATGAGCAGGCAGGAACTCAGAAGTGCTATTGTTTGCAGTTTTCACAGCAATAAGTCTGCCAGTGGCAATGTTTCCTCCCCTGCTCTATTAATGGACAGAGGCTGCCAGTGGCTCTTTGGACGTCTCTGCTTCTCATATTGGTGTCTCTCAGGATGGTGTGCAGCTCAACTGTTTAGGGATCCGCACCCATGACCAGAAGGTTGTGATTTCAAATTCCGTGGCCGGCATAGTAATTGTAACACCATGGGGTCCTTCAGCGCGACCCTTAACCCCACACTGGCTGACCCCGGGCCCTGACCTCATGGTATCCAAACCAGGGATCATCACGCCGTCTGTATGCGGACAAATGTGTCCGAGGCAAAATGTTCTGACTGAGAAAAAAAAAACCCATACAGGCTACGTTTTTAAATCCCGTGTCGGTGGTAAAAATTGCATTTTGATAGAAATGTCCGTCAGAATTGGCCATGGTATTGACGCCTGCCCCCTGCTTGTGCATTACTTCATGGTAAATGTGGCTTTACAGCAGACGTGAGGCAGGTAAAGGGAGAAACACCCATATTGTGAAGCTCTGAGTTTTTTGCAAGTTGCTGAACCCTCAGTGACAGCAGCATTGGGGCGGTATAAAGACCCACTGAGTGCACTAAATCAGATTGAGACCCATATGTACAACTGGCACTTTGTTTTTATCCTGCGCCCCCCTCGCCACCCCCACACCTGCCATGCAGAGAAACATGCATAGTCATGCAGCGCCACATGGGGGCCCAGGGACTGCCGTCATGGCCCAGAAACAAGAGTATAAATAGTGATTATAGGTGCAGTCAGGTGCTGAGAAGAATGGCATCAGCCTTTTGTGTGAGGCAGCTGTTTACATGGTTATCCGTGGTGCCAAGCGGAGCTCAACACTGACAAGAGAGTTTTGGCCCTGAATGCGGAGCCCACTCATGAGGCAGAAGCAAATGAGCGACTACAATGGAAAATGGACAAGATATTTTTAATGTTACATCAGGTCTCAATAATAACCCATATCAGCAATAACACATTTTCTTGCCTTGTGAAAAATTCTTAGAATGAAATTTTATAACTAGAGTAGCTGCCATAACTAGCTTTGCCCCTCTGTTACACATTCACTTTCTATACTGCTAACAATCTGCAGCTTTGGCACCAAACAATCAATAATCTAATCAGTGTTTTGTTAGCGCTGTCTGTCGCTGTGGCGACAGCTGCTCGTCGTCTCATGCCAGGCGGATTTATACGCACGTGTCGCTCATTAAGCCTTTTTAAACAAAGGTTTGATTAGCAGTAACAACCATTAGATATTAGCCTAACATTAAGCTATGAAAACTAAGCAGCATGTTCTAGCTTCTTCATCACAAAGATAAACTTTGCCAAGCCCAAAAATATGCTGCTTAGGCTGTAGCCGTGATACGGGGTAGCAGAAAACACAGAAAACCCCGTGTCCACTGATACACACTGCTGTGCAAAAGTCGTAGGCAGCCGAAAAAAATGTTGAAAGCACAACAAAACTAACAAGAATTTCCTTTGCTTTACAATAAGTCACAGATATGTTGTTTGACTAGATGAACACAGCTTGAGTTCCCAAACCTCTCCTCAGGTGCACCTCAGCCATGCCATATATTTGTTAAATTTCACTACTAGCTCAGTTAAATTATTAATTTCATTAATCGACGAGGTATTGATTTGCCAAACAAAGTGTGCTAGTGTCAAAAATTACATGAACATATTAGACGGTTGCTGCAGATCCTGGGATGAGGGTTTGAAACGGCCGAGCTGACACACTTTACGGGCATAAAATTATAATTTCACACCAACAAGAAGATCATTTATACCTAATTTTTGTTTAACTGCCTCACACATCTGCACAGCGCTATATACACACACAACCAAATGTGAGAACTGTATCACAGTCACGTGACGAGCAAGTGGAAGGGCTCATGCCTGTCTGATACCTTCACCCGACTTGGCTTGGCTACAGCCCTCCAGGGATGTGAAGCGATGCCTCTTTCTGGAGGGGAGAGCTACGGGGAGCCTAAATCTGAACCAGACACTTGTGCTATACTGATTTCAGCTCTTCCTGGGTACGAGTCTAATATCAACCTACTGACTTTGAAAGTCGTGCTATAATAAAACAATCATAATTGTTGTTCTGGGGGGCTGCAGAGCTACAGGAGAGAATTTTAAATCCACAGCATATTTTTTAAGTTGAGGATTTAAGGAGACTTTAAGCAAACCAGTATATCTCCTGTCGGGTGCCTGGTATTTTCCGACAGCTGCGAGCTGTCAGAGAAGCAGCCCTACTCCGCGTGGTGGGCTGCACTGTATAGAGAAAATCAAATCGACACAGTCGTGTCAGAAAAACATATATGCTGCCTTCTCTTCAGGGCAGATGTGGAGGGGATGCCAGCAGTGTGAGCTGAAATGAAAGTGTATTGGAAGAATAAGCATTAGCTTGGAAAATCTATTAAATTGGTGCGAAAATATACAAGCAACTGAGGTCTAAAGAGTTATAGGGAACAGAAAGTAGCGGCAGCTGAGGTATGGAATGAGAAACAATTTAAAGTCAATTACATCAGGACTACTAAGTAATGTGGAAATAATTCAGCACAATTTCATATCTCAATATTAACGGGGGGTGGGATTAACAGCCTTTGTAAAGTCATACACAGATATGTGAAGAGAATAGGACAGATGATGTACAGCGATGGACGTATGGAGTCCTCACTGCATTTGCAGCATGTGCCATACTTTATGATCAAGGGTTATTTACATGGGAAAAATCTCGAAAATGAATACGCTATACTCTTGCATCAACAGTACCATAAAAATACCGTATTCTGCAAAAGATATCTCATATTATACAACTTTTAAAGGAAATGCCGTAGAAAGAAGAGGCTGAATATGGCTTCCACTAACAAGATTCAAAAGGTAAGCATGAAATTCGAGCACCTTGTGGTTGGATGTATTCATTGCACCCTGCGCCGTATTTATTGAATGTCGGCCCCGTCACAGAGGAACAAGAGCAGAGTCTCTGAGAGCCGGGGAGCCTGTCCTGCATATCAGGCTGAGGCATCAAGGCCCGTTCCCTCGAATACATTTAGAACAACACACAACAGAGGCCCTGCACTGCCGACGGCAGAATAAAGACCTTTATTTAGCCATGCCAGGTGCATGAAGCCAGCCCACAGAACAATGCTCACTGGGCTGCAGGGAGCCAGAGGAGAAGAGAGAATTCTCTGTGTGCATGAGCCAGGGAGGGCCGCAGCCCGGGCCACTGGCAGCGGAGACGTACGAGACTGAGGGGACAATTTACAGGTAGTGTGGAACGAGGACCCGGGAACCAGGGCAAGCATTTCCACACGATTTCAGCGGACCGCCGCCTGTTCACACTCCAAAACGCTGCGCATATTAATAGCTGATAAATACAAAGTGAGGCGTTCCTGGCATCCACGCAATCAGGAATAACACATTTATAGTTATATATGCTGTTTTCTATGCTATTAATTAGAGCGTCGCAAATATTGCATCAAAAGGCAGCAGGCAGCTCTTGTAAAAATGGGACAGAGAAGTGGGGAGGGGTTGTAGGGAGGGAGAGAGAGATACCTAAAGAGAACGGAGGAGAGAATGAGATAGTAAAAGAGCTGCTTTCTGTGGACCTCTATTCTGAAAAAGAAGGCATCAAGTAGCACCACTAAAACACTTCTATATTTGGGCGCTCATAGAACTACACAGGGACAAGCGAAGGGCGTTCATATGACACACTACCCACACCCACCCCTTGGCCAACACTGGTCACTTAAATTTTCTCTCTCTCTCTCTCTCTGTCTCTCTCTCTCACACACACACACACACACACACACACACACATACAAACACAAACGAACAAACACACAGACAGACACACACACACAAACACCAACAAACACACACACACACAGAAACACAAAGAAACACAAATTCACACACACACACACACACAAATAGATTTGTAATTATGTCTTTGTGGGGACTCTCCATTCATTTCTACGGGGGAAAACTCTAATCCCAACATGACGACCTTAACCCCTACCCAGTCATAACCTTAACCATAAGTAACCAAACAAAATATAGGACTTTAGGCACTTTTAGTTTTTTGATTGCATTCACAGACTTTTATAAAACTGGCTTTTCCATTTTTGTGGGGACCAAAAAAAATGTTACCGGGTTGTATCACATTATGGGGGAATCTGGTCCCCAAATGTAAATATCGCATTTCCCCCTCATTTGGAGACACTTTCAGGGTCCGTAACTAAAGAAAGAGGAAATATGTGTAAATTACAGTGAGCTGTTCCATCCGCTGACACTGTGTCATTGCCCCACTGGCCGTGTACTGGAGCACCGCCCCACTGGTAACCACTCACACAGCACTATTCATAAATCACTGCCAAATGTGCCACACTCCGGCTGCCCGAGATCATGAAGCAGCCTTTACTCAGCATTTCATACAAGGACTCAAAGTGAGGACATTAATTTTTAAGGAAAGGGAACACCGGAGGTTTACGGAAAACCTAACACAGGGACATTTGCCGCTAAAAAAAGTTATCATTTTAGCTGATACTGGATTGTTCCGTGCAAGAAAGAGCAAAGGACAAAGTGACGTTGGGGCTTAGCAACCCCCCCGCCTCAAAGTACAGCTCGGTGGCAGAAAAGAATTGTGCTCTGACAGACTTTTTCGCATCCGTGGACGTGCATTCCCACCATAATTCAAAGGTGAAGGTACATTAAATCTGACAGCTGCACTTCCTTATTCACTGCGCTTACCTGGGGCCTGTATTACAAAAGTAAACTGCCACTTTATTCATTTTTGGTGCCAATGATACTTCGAAAGATAAACTACTGTACTCTGGCGTAGTGTTGTACTGTATTACTCAAGACCGGTTTCAAGACCACTTTTTTTGCGGTCTTGGTCTCATCTCAAAATTGACTTTATTTTGATTCAGTCTTAGACATGGAGGACTCAGGATTTTATTTCAAGACCAGTCAAGACCATTCTGGCAAAACTGCTCACAATAATGTGTTAAGTGATGTTAAAAAATGAGAACGAATGTTGAATAAATAAGTTTAATATAAATATGGTATAAACAATATAAGTTGTTGTGTGGGTGCTGTTACAGGAATGAGGACAAGAAGGTTTAGACCAAAGCTATAGTGAAATAGGATGGACTCTGCACACCAGATGATGCTCCTGATTTTTTACTTTGCTACATTCTGTGACATTTAAGGCCCAGTCCTAAATGTCTGATAAATAGCTTGGGCCTGAAACGTCACATAAGGTAGCAAAATATTAAACGATTTGAGAGCATCATCTGGTGTGCAGACTCCATCCTTTTTCTCTGACTGTTTCTGCTGGCCAGTAGCCAGAGTTTATCAACCGATGTGTGTGCTTGCTGTTGGTTTTCACACTGAGACCAATCCTATGCCCTTGCATCATACAGTAGCCATATCTGTACTTTACCTGTCAAGAAGCATTTATATTGAAATAAGAAAATGTCCATGGTTCAAATTATATTGTGATACAAATTTTAGGCCATACTGCCTAGCCCCAAGATGGTGCTTATGCTCCACATTTTATAGTGGGTTGTGTTATGTAAACTTTAATATGTTTCTGATCTTGACTTGGTCTAGCCCTGCCTTGGGCCTTGGTCTTGGTTTTGTCTTGGTCTCGATGCACTCTGGTCTTGGTAAAGCCTTGGTCTCAGTTTACGTGGTTTTGGCTACATCATTACTCTGGTGTGAAATTTACTTTCTGTGGAATGTACATTCCTAACTTTCATCAGAAGATGATGTTGTTTTGCATTTATATTCTGGAACTAGCCGACGCGTCAAAATTAACACATTCACCTTTTCAGCTTTTCCCTTTTCACGTAATATTCCACCTACAGTTTGTCACTGGAAGGAGAGGAAACAACAAGCTTACCTGTTTTCTGCCAGCAAAATACATAAATGTTATCTGAGAAAAAGGCATTCAAAATGATGACACTAAGCAACTGGTTAAAAACACTTAATTTGGACCAAGAATTAACATCTGCACAGATTGCAATTGTGTATCATGGTCAGTTCTGAGTTGATCAAATCCAGTACTGTACTGTAGTAATGTGTTAGACAATGGTGAAAAGCTTATTTACCTCCAGTCTGATGCATCTCCTTTGTTTAAGTTAGAATGGCTGTGCTGCATAGCAGGTTCTTGCATTAGTTCCTAAAATTAAAGAGAAAAAAACAACTTCAATGTGAAATTATGGCTAATAACAAGTTACAGACATTTTATCTGAGTCCCAGGGTATTAAATGTGACGTTGTTACCCAGATTCTCTCCTGCTCTCATAATCAGGGCTGTGTACGAACCAGCTTCATTTTTGAATAGTTCTATTTGTATATTTCAGAATTACTTGGCAAAGCTTTTTATAACCTGTCTGGGCATAAGTGCCCTGGCATATAAAACTCCTTTCTTAACTGTGCAGTTTTAATTGATATCGGTGGTCACTGGTAGGAGCTAAGAAAGATTTCCATAGATGACAATTTACAGAGAAATGCCTGTGCATATTGTTCATCATTTATATGTTATTGTTAATGTTAAAAGTCATGTTTTATCAATGAAATGTCCACAGTGAGAGATCAGCATTCTGATTGGTTAAATGGCTTCACTCCCAAATGCATGCTCCTCCCTCTCCACAGCTAGGCGCCGTGGCAACAATCTCTTATCTCCAACATCAACTGAGCTGGCAGGACCAACACAGAGTCAATAAGTGCCCTCTTACAGGTCAGAAGAACGCCATGTGGCATGGAAATACGCCTAATGTCTTAATGGTTTATACGCCATAACAACTGGTTTCCTGTAGAAGAAACTATAAGTTAATTTGTTGAGAACAACATGTCTGACAATAGCATGTAACTCTATTTGCTTTTCGGTGCAGGGATCTTCCTACGTTTGCATTCCATTTTGTAGCCTTTATGCTTCTTCAGAACAGCGAGGACAGTGTGATGCCTCACTGGGTAGCAGTTGTGATCCCAGTCTTCCAGCATTAGGGGTTCTGATGCTGCCTCAGAAGATTCAACGTTTTTCCACTGGTCCCACTGGTTTCACTCCACAGTCCAGTTTAGGTAAAAAAAGATGTCTCTGAATTGTCCTTTGTGTGTGTTCCCTGCCATGTGCTCTCGGGTTCTTGAGAGAGGGCCCAGAATTGTTCTGACCTTGGTTTAGATAAGTGGTTCTGGGAAAATTGATGGATTGATTACTAATGGTCAGACTATTTTTAGATTTTTGGTCTTTAAATTACTATTTCTCCCCAAACTCATGCCAATGGTTGGATGCTTCTTGCATTTCAATCTTTGTATCTCCATTTCCACCAAGACCTCTGTGTGATATTGAGGGGCATACTGACGCCAGCGCCAGTCTTCATTTCACACAGCATTTACTACTGAAGAGCTACAACACTCTACAGCTCATAAAGATGGCATGTCAACTCTTTCATCTAGAATTTAAAGATCTCTAATCACTACAGCATTTCTTGTACATCACAGTAAATAACTACCGGTTTCTCAGGTAAATACCTGTCTCCTTCATGAATCATTAACAGATACTCACTTCCACTGTCAGTCATTTAGGAGGTAAGATTACAAGTTAGAATGCTCCGAGTTAAATTAGATACCCGACAAAACAAATAGTGACTGTTTGCACCATTGAGTATTAAACCTCTAAATAGTTCAGGAGCCAGACGGATATTATTTCAGAACTAAGTAACCTCATCTTTCAAAGTTTCTGTTAAAAACTGGAGTCAGTCATTTCAGAGATGACTTAACCTGGGAAAAATCTAGAAATAAACACTTTGGATCTGCTTAGTGCTGCTAATCATACTATGACACAGTGGCCTGTTTCATACAAAGGAGCAAGCATGCTGCATCGGGCAAATAAAGACGTCATAGACACAAACAAAACCAATAAATACAAAGTTGTGTGCAAACAGCTCATGGTAGCTTACAGGAAATTGTTCTTGGTACAAACAGGCCTGCTGGGTAGTGTAGTCTATTATCCCTAAACAAGGAGCATCATATAAGGAAGTGTTTCTTAACTGATAGTTCGATTTTCAGTGGGCTGCAACTATTGCTCCAGGAATAATGTGGGTCCTGAGGCCAGTTCTGAACCCCTGGCATGTGGGTTTAATTGAAGATGTGCACTGTGTGATCATAATAAAAAAAAGTGTATTTCAACATACAAATGGGATTGTTGGTGTGTTTGGAATAATCTGGGCGTTTTCTTCGTTCCTATAAATCTGGGCCAGTGAAGTAGAGAGGAAGAGTGGAAGATACATGAATTTGCAGCCCTGATTAAGACTTGAGGAACTTGATGAGATTTAGAGAACCTGATTTTAAAAGGATAGCTGGGTTCTTGTTCTCATATATCCATCCCCTGTATTGTGTATGTTTCAACATAGTGTAGTAGCACTGTGTACCTGACCGCACACACTGTGAGTTTTATCACAGACATCACCTTTTTGTGAATACACTCACTGCCGAGGTTCCTCAAGTGAGTCCTTCCCCCTTGGACAGGCCCTTGCACAGGTAGGATCTTTACACAAAACAGCAAAGTCCTGTGCACTACAGACAAAGCGGTCTTCTTCCTCTGCACCACTGAGGCATGCCAGAATCAGGAAGCTCAGTGATGATCCCTGGATTGCTCGTTGTACTGGAAAGGAGTAAGCGTTTAGGTCAACAATGAACCTCCTAGAGTGCATTCCAGGAATCAGGCAGAGGGGTTACTGCCAGGTTCAGTTTAATCTGTCTGCTTGGACAAACGCAGCCTCATGCAGTTAGTTTGTGCAGAACCTGAAGGAGACCGGTATCTACCTGTGAAACCGGTAGTAACAGGAAAACCACATTATTCACAAGAATAGCATCCTTGGATGTAAGTAAGTATCTATATAATACAGGGCCGATTTTGTCAAAATAATGACAATTTTAAGGGCTAATTCAATCTTTCAGCTACTGTAATTCAATCTTTCATGCTATGTAATATTTAGCAGGGTCGCATTCATTAACTCCGGTGCAAATCAGGAAGTGGAACTGGAGTTGGGATTGCAAAAAAAAAAAAAAAAACTATGGGGAACAGAATTTGAATTGAATTCGATCTTCAGGGAGATTTCAATCCCAGCTCCAGTTCCATTTCCTGATTTGTACTGGATTTGACGAATGCATTCCAGAATGGCCCCAACCCTCGTATCTAGTATAAGGATAATTTTAACAATGGGTATCATCAGTAAGGATGCATTTCGTTTTTTTATTCACTTATTCTTATATATTTCTGCAGGGTCTAGGCCAGCCTGTGACCCAAACCTGGATAAGCAGTTAGAAGAATGACTGGGGGTGGATGCAGGGGCGGATTATCTCCTCTGGAGGCCCCCCAAACAGGCCACTTGAGCTATTTTTTGGATGTGAAACTGAAACGAAAGAGAATTAAAAACAATACGTCATCAATAATTCTGTACTGAAGAATCAATCAGGGATTATATTCAACCAGATATGGGATTATATTCAACCAGATATGGGATTATATTCCCATTTTACCAGAGATAGGGTGGGGGCCCTGATTTTGCTTGGTGGGACACGATTTTGCTGGGACCCTAGCCTGTACCCTTGGATGGCCAATGTATTATTCAGCCACTGGATGGATAGATATTTTTGCAGTAATTGTTGAACTTTAGCTCATGGCTTCAGATTTATGTTAATAAACAGATTTTATGCTAATTAGAGCCTTAAGGTTATGACAGTTCCACGACCAAAAGCTGCTTACAGCACCTACCGCATGGATGCTGTGGGAAGGAGAAATGAAATGAGAGCAAAGACTGGGACAGAAGCAGGTCCGCATGCGCTTGGTTTTCAAATGCTACCGATTTACAGCAGCTGCCCTCCGGCAACAGGATGCAAACGTCTTTGCGTCGTTAGCAGAAGAAATCGTCCAGCACAGCATCTGCATGTCGATGATCAGAAACAAGATGCTGCAAGTCAGACAGCGGCGTGTGACATTTCATTTCATTTTCCAACCTTTTGCATCCCGCTAATAGATTCTAATACAAAAATTCAGTCAGTGTTTCACTGTTTCAATTCTCATATTACAATCTTCAATTGCCATAATTCATTGCCATCATCAGCACTGGGCCCAGGGTATTATCACTGAGTAATAGTCTTTTTAAGAGAAACTGTTTCCCAAATGAAGTTTGTTTTGTTCTTCTGTCACACATGCAACTGGATGACAAAAATCAAGGCTGGAACTTCGAGAAAATTAAACATACACTCACATCCCTGGATGGTGTCCACAGCAGGCGTAACAAGGAACACATTGTACAGTGATCCAGCACTAGCATGCCTGGAAAACACCATGGATCCTTAGGGCCAGGCTGTTTACAGAAGATCCCGGCTTAGCGTACTGCTTCATTAGAACACCCTCGTCACCACGGTGATGACACGGCATGCTGATGTCTGCAGAAAACCATTCGCTTTCACGTCACATGCCAGCGATGGAACATTCAAAGTCATTCCATGGGGCTGTTAAATTTATTGCCATCTGCCAAGATCGCCATTCTGCAGACCTTCAGTATCAGTGCTCTTATTTCGGGGTCTGAACAGAAAACCCGCTCGGCGCGCTGAAGGGCAGGCTTTTCCCGTGGCACATGTCAGGTGTTTCTGCCGGCAGCTCCACAGTTACAGGTTCAACTCCCCGTTTTGAAGAAGCAGCAGAGCGACTGGAAAAACACGCGTGCCTGGCATCCCTGACCTTCGCTTCTCCTGTTTCTTCCTGCTCACCGAGTCTGAGCCGAGGGAGGAAACAGGACTCCAGGATCATTCTGAAGTCAAATATTCCATAATACCATAATCTCCACAGTAATATAAGCAAAATGAAAGCTTATATTTAATCTAATCATCTTTATGTTATCTTCCTTTGTTCTTGTTCTATAAGAATCCATTTAGCATTGTCTAAATAATGACAGGCTTCTGTAGACATTGTATTCAACCTCCATAGTACCTGTATGCATATTTTGCATGTTTTACTGCAGGTGACTGATGTAAAAGAACACTGATGTTTTATAAATGAAGTGCAAACTGCTCTGGTGTGTCCGTTTCTTACTTACAATGTGGTGCTGTGCTAGGTTTTGGTTCCTTATTAACCTCCCTCGACAAAGTCCAGAAAGGTAAGTGGACAGAGCTGCAGGCTCACTGTAGTCAGGAGTGCAAAATTGCACCATTCAGCCAAGGGGTGGGTACGGCAAGCGGCCAATCAGGGCGCCAGTAATCACATTCCTCTGCGTTTGATCACAGAGGGGGTGGGGTTTATTATTAGCTTTACAGCCCCTAACAAGCAGCTTGCCGGATCTGTGTTGCGACACAATTACTTTCGCAGCACTACAGCTGGGCATCTATGGACATGTGAGAGGTGATTAAAATTACCAAGAGTATAATCACACTCACTGGTTCCCTACAGGCACAACAGCAGTCAAATAGTTCCATGTTTCATAACCGCCGCTGCTCCTCCCCCCGAGCTTTACACTGATTTCAGTTAATGTGTACGCTTTTATTTTACGCAGACGATTCGCATAAATTAAAGAGCGGTTATCGTGGTGTTGGCTGAGGCTGTTCTTGTGCAGATCTCTGCTGCCAGTGTCGCTTTTTGTATTGTATCGTTTCACGGTGGCTGCTCTCTTGATTAAGTGAAAATATATATATATATATGGGAAAGGGCAGAAAGAGCGGGATGTCTGCGGAGGGAATGTGGACAGCTGCTCCGCGAGTTACTAGATATCCTGTCGGCGGTAACGGAGCCCACTCCCTGTGAGCCTCCTGCCAGCCCTGGGGAGACCGAACTATAGCTGAAGGCCGCTCATTGTTTCCCGCTAATTGAGAACAACGAGGCCCGGACGGCGAATTCAGGTGAGACCCGGGGGTCAGAGTCACAGAGCTCCCAGCTGCTCCACCGAGAGACTCAGAAATGGTACTCTGCCAACGGAAATGAATAATACAGGCAGGACACGGCGAACCGAAACCCGAGACGCAGCCTGTATTCAGAGGCCTGCGGACATGACGGCCTGCCCATCCTCTTCATTAGATTTTAACGCCGGGGGAGCCTGCCGCAATCCAAAGGACAAGCCAGATTGTCCAAGACGGCAGACATTTCCATGTAATGTCACAATGAAGTCATGGAATAAACATACGCGGAGTGACACAGATTCTGCCACACAATTGAACTAGCTAAAATAAATATGAAGTGTAGGATGACAAGTGTTCTGAATGTTTGTTTTGTTTTTGGAAATAATGAGGGTGGGATGTTTTGGGAAAGACGCAGGTCTGTTCATCTGGATCACGGTTCCGTGTCTTTGCAGGGGCGTAAAATGCGTGTGGGAATGTCAGTACATTGATATATGTACAGCATGTAGGTAAATCACATTCTGCACAAGCAGACAATTCAGAAACTTACCTGTGTTACGTCTCTGCGACCAGTATAGATGAAGACTGTAACCATTTCATGTCAATGTAATGCAACACTGAGCACCTGCAGAATTTAAAATATAAAGCTAAAAACCACCTTTCACGCCTCTGCCATTCATCAGGTGTTATTTGTCACACACATGAGCATTATTACACTGTACACATGTGTAGCGAAATGCCTTTTCCAGCTGCTCCCTGAATTACACTAAAAAAAACCTAATATGATAAAGAAATAGTTAATGCAATTTAAATAACAATAAAAAACACAATGCAATATAGATGCAATAATATAAATGTGTGTGTTTATGTCATGCAGATGTAAAATGAGAAATGTCTGGTGACTGTATAAAGTTTGTAAAAGAGGTGTTAACTGTTAAATGTTCTAACCCTCCTTCAGTATACGGACAGCTTGGCAGAAGAGACCCGATTTCTCAGTGTTGGCCTTCAGATTTTATTAATAATGCTTGAATTTGAACATTGCATTAGTTCTGTGTTTTATGCGACACTGAAAAGGCAGAGGATTAGCATGATAATACCATGCATTGTGTCAGAGTCTGGGCCGTGAACCACGTGACGTGTTGTTTGTACTGACGTGAACCACCTGTCTCTCACTTCCACTGGTGTCTTCTGCTTTTGTTTTGCCAGTATCTACGGAGCGTATCTTCGTGCCTGTACCTGGGGGGAGGGGCGGCACGGCTTTAGGCATTGTCCTGCTCCGCTGAAACACCAATTAAAGGTGTCGTATTTTGCAAAAACACTCTTGTTGTCCCTCGTCACCGCCATCTAAATCCGAAAAGGGGAACGCCAAACGAAGCTGTGGTCCAATCAAGCAAACAGATCCCCGTGTCATGTGACTGTTTGCCCAACCGCCCAGGTGTTCCCGCAGCTCGGAAACGGTAACACCCAGTGTTAGAACAAGGCCAGGTGCAACACCACCGTATAAAGAGCGGCTCGCTGATAGCGGATCAGCCGAGAGCGGCCCGCTTGGAAAAAGAGATGCAGATGAGGCATGTGAATCAGAAAAAATATAAAATTAAAATGAGCCCCTGAATGTGACGATGGCAACAGTGAGACCGGCGCTCAGAGGCTGCTGAGCATTAAATGAGTGAGTTTCTCTCCCTCGGACCCTGTGGAATCGGGGCGAGAAGCCGTCCTCACATTACCCACAGCCATCCTAATTGTTTTCTCCCAGACCTTCTCGCGCCTCATTCGTTATTCCACCTCCACGTTCTAAACATCCTACTTTATAATCCCGCTGTAAGGGATGCTGATGTCCTTTGCTCTTTTCAAATGGAAATAAGCAGAAATAATAATTGCCTATTCAGCCCAAGCTTCAACGGCTGAATCAGACCTCGGCTATTTTGATGTGAGCCAGCTCGAATCCCTCTACGACGCTGCCGGCGAGCCCCTATACAACGTTTCTTCCCGGTACTTTGAGATCCGAGTGTTTTTTAGACGCTTATATCTTTCTGATCTGCTTGATGGATATTTAATCTGCCTGCGTCAAAGCCAGCTCTTGGACAGTCTCTTGTTCTCACGCAGAGAAGAAAACAATTACTGCCCCGGCGTCCCTACTGCTTTCACGAGCAGATCGCTGCACTCTCGGCCTTGGGGGGGGGGGGGGGGGGGGAGTGAGGTGGGTGGGGCTCTCTGACCTCCACCACAGCAAGGGCAGCTCCATGGCAAGCAGGGGGAACGAAGCCAGTTTTCTGAGGCTCCCAGTCTGACGCCCTGCCAGGTATTCAGCTGCCTCCTCATAGGCCTGCAGGAGGAGGGCAACGCAGCAGGAGTCCCTCCCCAAAAGGCCCGCAGGACGAAGAAGCTGCACACAAGCAGACTTTCAGCATCTCAGTGGGATCCCTGTGGCTCTAGGGCTCATTTAACAGCACCTCCTTTTACCTCCTTTTCCCGAACAGCTCCTTTTACAAAGGGGACTCTCATTAGGGGACTATTTCTTACAGTCTTTTATTTAATTTCAGTTCATTCAGGTCTTTTAATAAAATATAACATAATATTTAACTGAATTTCTAATTCAAAATTAACAACAAACCACAAACTGCAAAAAGTACATCCAATTCCCAGTGAGAGTGAAACAAACCGCTGTCCTGCCATCTCATAAACACCAGCCACATTCCCTATAACCATCTCCTCTGCTGGAGGAGTGTGATTCTGCTGCTGTAAACACAGAAGTGAGAACAATGTGTCAATTTTGTATAGATTTTCATAGGCTTAATTTGAAGACGGTAGCGATCACCTTTTTATTGTTCTGTTCTATTGCAAGAATAACTTAGTGAGCTATATCTTTATTAGCGTTTCATTTTTTAGATAAGGTCTGTTATACCTTACTCAAGAGTATATTCAATTCAAGAGTCATATTCAAAGGAGAAGGTTCTAGAAAAGAAACTGCACATTCCTGTCAAGCTCTATGGCACCACTGAGGTGTTCTATGCACTGTGAATTTTCTAGGACGGCTGTGTAGACCAGGCAGAAGCTTGCACTTTTCACTTCTCATGCCTTATGCTCAGTAGATGAGCAAAATATATACAGCATCATTACAGCATCTTACATACCGCTGTCTCACATACAGAACCGTCCCGCTGACATTGCGCACCACCTCCACAACAGCTAAAAAAAAACATACAGTGACCTCCAAAAATGTATCGCTCGGCTGGGAAGATGCCAGCAGAAGTCTTCTCAGTTGGACCAGACCCATTGCTTTGACCACCCAAACCACTAATCAAGGGAAACTGAAGCAATTAAGCAAATGAGACCTGGCCGCAAAATCAATTTTTCTCCATCGCCTAGCTTTCATTTCATAGCCACTCTTGTCATATCAGCAACAGGTTAGAGAGACGATGATGGATGCTGTTTTCTTGCCTTCTTCAATTATCATAGCGTCACATTCCTGATAATGTTCCGGACGCTGAGAAAAAAGGGGAAGATCCTGATCCCTGTCAAATCTAGGTGGCGTTTTTCCTCTCCTCCACATCATAGTACAGCTTTAAAATTGCATCAGAGGAGGGCAGAGACGTGAATTTCATTTCACAGCACAGCTCACAGTGCTGAATCTAAATGTAAAGTCAGAGAAGCGCCTGAAAAAAATAAAATAGCGATTTGGCTGCCGTTGGATTCGCCTTCCTCGAGCCCCGGTGGACCCTTGGGACTCGTCACATCAGCGGTGGGGCCAACATGCAGAGAGACCCACGGTCCAACCAGAGCCCATGAATCATGATAAATCAGTTTGCCAATTCAGTAATTACTGTGTGAACCTGTAAAGAATTCATCATCAATAAAAATACAAGTCCACTACTAAAAATGAACCGAAACGAAAAGGCTTTTTTTAAGCCTGGAAAATGAACTACTCAATTACCTGTAAGATTACCTGGATATAGCAGACTGCCGATTTGCGGAATAATTTGTATGCAATGTAAATACCTCGTTTTCACAGTTTCTTTCACGCTGGCTCTGTTCTTTCAGCCCAGTCGCGACTCTGGTTTGCCGTGTCCTTTTATACGCATCTGGACACATTGAAAGAAGTCGTGCGCATTCTCAATACGCACTCCTGTCGGCCAGCGGGCCGCTGTCACAGTTACCAACAGGAGGCGTGCCAAGGTTGACCGGAGAAGTGCTGCATCTGCTCCTGCGTGAGTCGGCCTCTGTGCTTCACCCTAGTGTGGTTCAAAAAGCGAGATGCTGTTTAGGTGACAAATAAAGTCATGATTAGCTATGATTGCTGTTGATAATGTAATCAAAGAGAATCATTGGCCAAAAAACGCAGAACGTGGATGTCTTGGAACTTATCTAGTGCTATTACAATCCAGAATGGCTACGCAAAATAAATAGCTAACACTTCCATGACTGTAAATAAACCTTATTTATGGTAGCATCACCCAATTAGCACCCAATCTGAAGGCAAAGCTCTAAGTGTCCGGTCAAGGAAAAGCTATTTGCTCTTCTCTTTTGCAACGTAAACCTTGAAATATATCATTATAATCCCATATAATACGCTGGCCCTGGTGACTTGCCACTGGAAGGTTAGAGGTCTCAGAACATAGCATTTTGTCAGCCTTGACAAAGATTTGTGGTTTCATCCTTCACCAAGGGCATATTTCGAAGCCCCAAGAACGCGATCACAGTTCCCTCTCCTCCAGCTTCAAGAAATTAGGAAGCTGCTGACCACAGCAGTAATATCTACATTATGTCACATTTAAATACCAATATAACGGGAAAAGCTTTTGCAATTTATTCAGTGGAATCATTTTTCAGTCCTGGAGAATTATGAAGTACTGTTAGCTGTTTATCACCATCTGAAATCTCTAAAATCCCCAGCGTAGCCATCGCGCTTTATGGGTAATTCATCATAAATCTACTCCATTTTGGCCCCTCGTTGGTTGGCCATGAAAGGCGCTGCATGTATTACTTATTTTGAAGAGTAAATTTGCTCAATTTAACAGAGCTGTGATGAGTAAACAGTACACAGTAAACATTCAGGGAGAAGCATGGAGACCTGTGATGAGCTGGTCAGGAGATCTCAGAGGTGTGTGAGAAACCTAAAAAAGCACTGAAAATAAGCTTGGATGAATACAGGATACAGAAGACATTTAAAAAATACGTAAGCAGTAAATGGAAGTTGGAAGGATGAAGAAAAATAGAAGAAGATTTTTTTTGTATGTGTTTTGCAAATTACAGATATACATAATAAAACTTTTAAAAAGCTCACAAATAAAGTTTTATTGGTGTGATACCGGGACTGGCAGTGGTTAGCACTGTTGCCTCACACCTCTAGGACCCAGGTTCGAGTCTCACCTGGGTCACATGTGTGCAGAGTTTGCATGTTCTCCCCATGTCGTCATGAGGTTTCCTCCAGGTACTCCAGTTTCCTCCGAAATTGCTAAATTGCCCATAGGACTGCGTGTGTGTGTGTGAATGGTGTGTGAGTGTGCCCTGCGATGGGCTGGCCCCCCATCCTGGGTTGTTCCCTGCCTCGTGCCCATTGCTTCTGGGATAGGCTCCGGACCCCCCTGTGACCCAGTAGGATAAGCGGTTTGGAAAATGGATGGATGGTGTGATACCTGTGTGAGTGTTTCAATCTGAACCCAGTCCTTCATCTGCGAAGCTGCGCATGGCTTCCTGCTGATCGTGCTCATCTTCCTTCAGTTTCTCTGCTTTCCTTTTGCCTGTGGATTTAGGTGTGGCTGCGATTGTCCTCTCTGACCAAATGTACCGCTTTAAAATAAAACTCAACAAGAGCAATAAAGCGTAAACGATAAATGACTAAGGCTACTGTGATGAATAAACAGAGGGACCCACAGCCCTTACCAGGGCAAACAATGGAAAGGTCTATAATGGCGAATTCAAAACATCAAAAAAGTACTCTGTTTAAACATTTGTTTCCTGATAAAGGCTATGGGCTCCCTATGACACTGTATGGGGTAAGCGGTTATAACGCTCTCCTTTTTCAATATAACAAAGGCTGCTCAGACATTTAAAAAGGCAACAAACTGTACATATAAGCATAAAAAATCTGTTTATATTTTAACTGAAATCATATACATACTCTTACAGTATATGTGCTCTGCAACTAAAGGGCGTATGAATTTGAATAGATTTAACATAATACAACTGTACAGACCCACCTGAATGAATGTTATCACTCAGCTACACTTACCTTCGCAGAAAGCATAGTTTTAAATTGCAGTGCATTTCCTACTCGTTTAAAGCAAAAGAAATTGCTTTATTTCAGTGTAAAGGGGTAGTGCACATTTGGCTATTCGAGAAAATTGTACTTGAGGAGCCTTAAAACTCCCAGAGCAGTGGTGAGATATGAGTGGTTTGATCCATTTGACGACCTCTATACATAAGAACATTGTACTCTCTAAGACATATGCAGCCGCTGAAAATTAATGCCCATGACAGCAGCTAAAAATGCAAAGCAATAAGATTATATGTTATTATTACTTTAAGCCAGGGTTCCCCAATTCAGGTCCTGGGGGGGGGGGCAGTTTGCAACACAGTTTGCAGATTTCCCTGCTTAGACATACCTATTAAACCTGGTAATTAGCTGATTAAGGTGTGTGTTGAGTAGGGAAATCTGCAGACTATGTCGGATTCTGGCCCCCCAGGACTCAGAATTGGGGGGCTCTGCTTTAAACTGTCACATTAGCTGAGGCAGGAGGTCTATCCACTGAAACGGGAATCGCACTGATGATCGGGAAAAGAGACCTGAAATTAATCCTTATTTTTGTTGGCCTTGCGCAGGCCAGACAGAGAGATTTTTTTGCAAACTGACCCAGGACTAGTGTCCACTCAGCAAAAATGAGCTCGTGCCGCTGCAGACGCACTATAATCACAGTGCCGAGGTAAGCAAAGAGAAAACTCCGGAAAGAGAGCAAGCCCAGCGGCATCCCATTCAGGAAAGAGAAGGACAGGCCAGGTCCTAAAAGCTCAGATTACAGGCCACATAAAGGGAGGCCTGTATCAGCAGGGCGTGCAGCATCGGCGTTATGCTAAACTCTGTGTTTTCACCACTGTTAGTGTGACGAATGCTAGCAGAGCTGGACCTCCCAATCTAGCGTGGACCGATCTGGATGCATAATGTTGTCCAGTGGAGTCAGGGTGGGAGGGACAAACAATATCCCATTCAAGCAGGAGGGTGCATAAAAAGGCAAAGAAAGGAGAGGGAGGCGAGGGCGAGGGTAGGAAAGTTTTCAGAAACTGCACCATGCTTAGGTGTCAGCAGAATCACGTAAAGCACCGCACACCATAATAGGCTAAATAATGATGAGGCGGACGGCAGCTGATTGAACGTCTACCCTGAGTCAGACCCCTATGGTCAAGTAAGGTCATGTCAAGTGGATTTCATTGTCATACCACCCGTGCACATAAATATGGCGCAAACAGCAACAACAAGGGTTTTCAGAGTAGTAAAAGTGCAAAACCTAGGATAGTGCGAAATGGGGAGGGGGGACAAACAATAAATACATCAGCCACATAACAGGGTACAATAAAAATAGGGGTATCAAAGGCCCACTCCAGCTAGATCACTATTATTGTGTTCAACTACTACATATTTTTGCTATTCTTGTCTGGCTGTGTCTAAAAACCTTTTGCTAAAGGTTGTTCACCCACGTGATTATGATGAGTGAGAAAGGTTCACAGGTCAAGGCTAAACCAGTGATTCCTGTCAAAATCCATGCTGAAAGTCATACATCATTCACACAGAAGATACACATGCACAAACACTGTAATAAGTGCACAATCAAACATAAAAGTATCCACATGGAAAGCTCTACAACGACTAGAATAACTGATTGGGTCACCAAAAGTTTCTAGCAGACAGGCAGCATATACCCATGTGCCTCTTCACTTTTTTCTAAAAAAGATGCCCGATGAAGGATATTTGTGTGCCAGTCCTGTGCTGATTGATCCAGTGAGCCATAAATAGTTTGTAGAGCTGGCAAAGTCCCATCGGAGCCTTGATTTGATACACAGAGTTCATGGGCTTGCAGGAGCCAGTCTTATTTCGTGCACGGCTGGGGTGCAGAGGAGAGACAAATTACACCCCTGGTGGTACAGTTATCCCACTATCTAAAAATGGCAACAGGGAACATACTGTACGGAGTATCATTGTAGAACCATCCCAGAATTAGTTAGCGGGTAGAGAGAGAGAGAGTGAAACAGAGAGAAAGAGAGAGAGAGAAACTGCAGGATATCCAGGATGAAATGGTACAGAAATGTAATGCATATAAATAAATGATAAACACCCTTAATCAGTGCCTGTGACAGTGTGCTGTGAGATTCCTGTAGAATTGTCACAGGCTCTTCACAAATCCTCACCACATTGTCTTCCTGCTGTCCAAGCTGCAAAGTGAGGCCCAGTTTCCCACAAAGCCACATTCTGTTAGTCCCCCCCTCCTCCCCCCCCCCACAGCTGCAAATGTGCTGATACTGTACAGAAAGCTGCCATTATACATCATGGCATTTAAAAAAAAGAAAGACAAAATTCCTTTTCTCACAGACACAGCAAGTTGCATAAAGTCAACATGTTGCTATGTTAGTTTCAGACAAGTGATGCTTTGTTTGATGTCACCATCCATCCACATTGCTATCTGGAAAGCAAAATGGATGCCTGATTGAAGCTTGGCTCAGCAGTCCTAAATCCTCCAAAATCGTATCCAGAAAACCAGCCAGACTCCAGGGCCAGTTGACTGAACAGCTTTACAATTCTCCGGAATCTATCCATTTGACGTTTTCATTCATCCGCAGTGAGTGGAATGTGTTCGGCTGACTCAGTATTTGTAGATTGGCCTAAGAAGTAGCAGGCCTTAAGACAGGCAGATACAGCCTCTGATTTATACTCATTTATCTCTGAGATCTGAGGTAGAGCTGTAACAGATAGGATCATTTATGTGGGTCCGGATGGATTTACGGTGTCCGTGAATGTGAGAATTCCCATGTTTTAGTGCTGCTATCCCTGTGCCTACCACTAGGGCAACTGGAACCCTAAGGTGTTTTGTCGTGTAGTGGGTGCAGCAATGCATCGTACCAGTGCGTGCTCCCCAATCTGATCTGACCCGATCACTAGGTCACCCAACTCAACATCCAATCAACATGAACAAACCCATAGGAACTGAGGGGGTGGGAGCACGTGTACCCCCCAATTTTTACTTTGGATTCATTCATCCCCCCAATAAATACCTTTGTTCTTAAAAAATTAAGTTGTGTCCCCCTCCAATGTCAAATTCTCTTTTGACGTTGAACAAACATTACGATAAAAAAAAAAAAACATTATGATAAAAAAAAAAAACACATTACAATAAAAGAAAAAACATTACGATAAAAACCTTAAAGATAGAAACAGACACAGAACCAAATCAACTTTTCTGAATCAAGAGAAAAATCTTTCATGGTGGTGCAGTGGTTAGCACTGTTGTCTCACACCTCTGGGACCCGGGTTCGAGTCTTCGCCTGTTTGCATGTTCTCCCCATGTCATCGTGGGGTTTCCTCCGGGTACTCTGGTTTCCCCCCACAGTCCAAAAAAATGCTGCGGCTAATTGGAGTTGCTAAATTGCCCGTAGGTGTGCATGTGTGAGTGGATGGTGTGTGAGTGTGCCCTGCGATGGGCTGGCCCCCCCTCCTGGGTTGTTCCCTGCCTTATGCCCATTGCTTCCGGGATAGGCTCCGGACCCCCCGTGACCCAGTAGGATAAGTGGTTTGGAACTGGATGGATGGATATTTTAAACAGCAACAATAACTTGTATAGCTCCTTACTCATGTCTAAAATGTCTGCTCCAGTCTAAGCTAGCCTATACCAGTAAGGTGTAAGTAAGGTGGGCTGCATTCTCCTGTCACTCGCTCCCGGGCTCTGCTGCTGACCTCCTCTGTCGCCCGCAGAAGAACCTTCGAACCTCTAATATAAATAGCTTATTTCAGCAATTCAACACAACTAAAAATATATACCCTCTTACAAATTATTTTGGACTTCCTCGTTATGCCATTCGTTATGTTGTTTGTAGTTTTAAATTTTCGTATTTGGGAAAATGTGTTAATGTTATAAACAGATCAGAGTGTTTTAGAGCATGTAATACTGACACAGTCAAGGTATATAGCCTTTAGAAATCACACACTGCTATTGCTAGGTCATTTTGCAAATGAGGGTGTCAAACTTTTCGATTTAATTCTCCCATAAAGAGTGAGCCGGAACATATCTCTCAGTTCCGATAGCAATGTCACCTTTGAAGTAAGGGACACAAAAAAAATAAAAGCCAATTACAGAGATGGATAGTTCAGTTACAGAAAGTAAAAATCCAGTCCAAGATTTTACTTCAACCAGCCAGTTGAATATAAAGAGTCCTAGTCACAGAGTACACAACTGCTTGGTTGAAACAAAATCTTGGTCTTCACTTTCTGGATCTGAACTATCCACCTATGGCCAGTTATATAGGTACTATGTAACTATATTCTCTGTGGATGCTAGAACATGAATTATCTATTAAACTATCTTTGATTCCCTCCATGACTTTTTCTCACTCTCTAGCTTGTTGCATAGTTCCTTCCTTTGTTTCAGGACCAATTATGCCTGCTACCTGCCATATTTTAAAGCAGATTTATGGAAGCCTTTGAATGAGTATCCAGGCTGTTTTGAACGGCTCCTGCACATCATGCAATTCTGATAAAATGTATGGATGGAAAAACCATAATGTAAGTCAGGTCTGCCAAGAGCATGATCGTTACCTGTTAATACCACTGGAACCCCCAATTTCCCCTCTGTTCCTTCATGCTCTTTGACTTATTCCTTTATTTCCTGACACAGAGGACTTCTTAGGTGGGGCAGATGTTTGCGATATGGGGGCACTTGGATATTCCGCTCTCTGTGGTACGTTGCTTGGAAACCAGACAAGTTAGTGAGCACTTTCGGATGCTGACAGCGAAAGACCGACTCGACTGCAATTCGTGAGCGGCCTATGAAGAGGAGAAAATACTAATAGTGTTACTTCATCTCGGACTGGCTATCCAAGTCACCAGAACTAGGAAAAAGAGTAGGACAGCCAAAGAGAGAGAGTTCTGAAGGCTACAGTACTGGACTGATGCACATGGGTCAGCTAACCAATCCTACATGATTGTTCCAATGTCTGTTCCAATGATGTAAATGCTGAATTTGCTCAAAGATACCATACACAGAAAAAGGCTTCATTATCCATCCATCTGCCGAGCACTTGCCCAGTACAGGGTGCTGGCCTGGATTGCCTGAAGCCTATCCTGGGTATTATAGGGAAAGAGGCAGGGGACACCAAGCACGGCATTCCAGTGCATCACGGGGCACACAGTGACCTGTTATGATGTATGTCATAGCTGTATGAGACCATTGTACCTGAAGGAAACTCTGACAAAGGGAGAACAAGCAAACTTCACGCCCCCAGAGCCAGAGGTGGCACTCAAACACACAACCCTTGAAACAAGAGGCACGAGGAGCGATGGACTGAGTCACTACAGGCCTTCCTTAGCAGCATTTGTAAAAGGAGCAAGATCTCCGCACATCCTGCTTAATGGCTGCTGCTAAATATACCCAGGCAACAAAAACCCAAATAAAGTGAAAAAAGCCATCATTTCATCTACAGACATGCACACTTTTAGCGATAAGTGCATGCAATTAATGATGCCTTACATTAAAATCACTGCTGGTTGATGCCTACATTTTGGAACTGTCCTCTTTTTCGATTTCATCATTATGACAGATTCCTGACTAGCTACATATGACTTGGCAGTTAAGTGGTACCTAAGTTACTGGCAACCTGCAAACATTTTCTATTTGTTACAGGTAAGAAGGAAAAAAAACGTTAAGAAGCTGCCGTTTGTAGATATTTGTTTCACTTGGCAGGTACTTGAGAGAGGATGTTGGATTACGAAGTGATCTCTTTGGGTGTAGTAGTTAGAGAAGCACACGGCGTTTTTTGAAGGGGAAATTCACATCACTCGCCCCTAAGAGGTTAATTAGCTTGGCGTGCTGTTGTGCATCACTTTTCTGTTCTCAATAAACGCTCATGCTTCAGGTCTTCTCTGAATAAACCTATAATCACTGTCATTGGTTTCCTGTTTGTTTGTCTGGTGTGTGTATGTGTGGGGAGGGGGGGGGCATATAAAATGCCCCCACAATACTGGCTAGAAGAGCACTATTGTCCACGTCCTTGGACTCAGTCATCGCCATTCTGTCAGCGTGCAATTTCACTGCTGCACACCACACACACCCACGGCAAAATTACCCCCCCAAGTTAGGTTTGATTTCTCTGGATGATGAAGTCTGGAGGATTCAGTGCTCCATGCTGGATTCACCCTGCGCTGGGGAATGTCGGTGACAACATGCCCGCTTTCACCATACCACTTTATGGGGTCCGACAGCAAGACGCAGCTGCACGAGAGACGGTTCATTTGTTTTGCCGCGGGAGCCGTTTGGCAGCAAGCGACGTTTATACTAACGGCCGTGTTCTTTAAATGGTCGTGACGCGAGCCACCGGCAAATTATGCCTTAAAAGGCACACAGTCGACCAGCTTCCATAACTCTCAAAGAGCATCAGAACATACATCTTTTCCTTTGCTGGATGTGATGTCGGGTGGTTGTCGAAGTGTTAATCTTGCTAGTGTTTGACCGTTCGTTTTTTCAGCTAAATTTTATATTAATTTCAGGTGTCTCTCACCTAGCTTCAAAAGGTCCTGGAAATGTAAGGTCTGGTTCTAAGGTGGTTCTAGGTGTTATTTACAGTCATTCAGAGGAGACAGGGGTTTACAGCAGCACGAATCCATACCTGTCTCTGCGCCGTACACAAAATGTTTATTGTGGGAGCCGAGCCGCTTGACGTTCATCCGGGAACTGGCACGACGCTGCAACCATGCACCGAACACGTGTCGCGCCACATCAGGGATACGTGCGGCAGTAGATCACGTAACGAACGAAATGTCCACTTCCCCAAAGCACCAGGGGGAGGAGGTGTCGGTGGAATGGAGCTATTCTCGGAGGCGGTGTTGCTCCACGGGCCTGCTTGTGTGCCGAGGGCTAAAGCTGGCGGGCGGCCCTGCTGACGTAGCAGCAGCCCTGCACATTGGCTGGCAGCACTGCAACTTGCACCCACAGGAGAAGAAGTAATCCCCCGTTGAAAGTAACGACGCTACATTCCTGACAGCTGCGGTGTCACACGCACAGACACAGACCGTGTGAAGGGCCTTAGATCAATGCGCCACTAACCATGACGACATAACAAATAGCTACATGTACGCACATCCACATAATGGGACGTATATCATAGATGAAAGCACCACCATCCACACAGACCTTGCAAATGCTATATGCAGACCTGCACACACCAGCTAAACTTACACGAGTAGGAATTTCTCTATGTGCCTGCAACAGCTGGTCAAAGAATTCAGAATGACTGAATCAGATAGAGACTTTATTTTTAACGGAACTTCCGGGGCAAATATTTACTTCATTTAATTGTGTTGAATTTATATTAGTGACGTGCTGTTAAAACTAAATGTTCAAAAATGTTCCTGTCTCTGTTATGAAACATTCAGATGCAAATATTCATATAAATGTCTGTGGATGCCCCAGAAATGCAAGTCAAATCCTGCCACCCATTTTGACACAATAAGTGGGTGGGTTGACTAAAAAAAGATTTTTTTTAGCATGTACAGAAAATCATCTCACGACTCGCAGATTGAGAACCACTGATATAAAAGAATGACACAGCAAATTATTATTCTGTAAATCATAGTCGTATAGATGTTTCTGGCTTACTATAATTTGTTGACAGGAATTGGATAGCTTCAAACACCCTTCATATGCAGAAGTGGGGTGGCAGGTGCGTAATTGTGGGAGTGAGCCAGGATAAATCCCGAAAGCTGGTTATCCTCCCCCTGACACAAGGGCCAATCAGAGTGTGAGAAACCTGCAGGCCGTCCGTGGCGTGTGCCTGCAATGGCCCTGACTGCTAACTCTGTTTGCAGCCACTCTAGGTGCAGGCAGTATGTGGGAAGTCCTATGCTCGATGAGCCTTGTTTGTGGTAACATTGGAAACAGAGAGTGAACACCCATAACATGCCGGGGGGGGGGTGTCACATGACCTTGCTTAAGCGCCTCGGAATTCCCTGGCTTGCTGATGTATTCAATCTAATGGACATTTTGACCTTGATAGAAAAAATATCTTTGGAGAGACTAAATGTGACTGAATCCAAAGGAAGAGATGCAAATGTTCCATCTGTCTCAGTACCAATGACAATATTGTCACTTAACACATCTTAAGAAACAAAACCCATAAATAGATCCCTCTTAGTACATAATCTGAACTAATTTGCAAAATGCTCTAAAATGTTCTCATTAGTCAAATGAAAACTCTCAACCACAGACCACATAGAACTAACTTTAAATCATTCATCCATCCCTCCTTCCATCATCCATTCACCCATCCATCCGATCAACCATTCCCCCACCCATATATATTCCAACTGTTCGGTCCAGTACAGGGTTGTGGAGATCTTTAAACTATACAATTGTAATAAAATGGCGATTATCAACTGATTCCTGTCATGTTGCGGAAACGATGGATGCAGGAGCAGGCGTGAGGACAAATGAAAGGGGGTTATTTAAGGAACAAAACAGGGCAAAAAAAAGCAGACCACGTGGGGTCAAAGAACTATCAAGAAGGGCGTCACTGGAGTGCACACAAGCATACACTAGGGCAACTTTAATGACCAGACTGGGGAGCTCATGACAGGGAGGCACTTTATACATTGCTAACAAGGGAGCAGACGAGAGGCAGCTGGAGTGAGTTGCATTAGGGCTGAAATGAGAGGTAAGACAAATAAGTAACTAGGGAGAGTGAGAGAGAGAGAGAGAAAGACAGACAGAGAGAGTGGGAGAGAGAGGTGGAAGCAAGGCGTGACAATTTCTATTTTTTGTTTATTATCTAAACGTTATAATTGGCACTCTGTACCAGTTATAAAACTGAAAAATACCTGAGTGATTTAGAATAAAGGTAACGCTGTGCCTCTCTCATGATCCATCTCACTAATCACCTGGTCATAAGTCCATGATCATAGCCACTGCATGGTCATTTTCTGCCCTGTTCTGTTCTATAACATTGGTTCTATTAATTTTGACTGTGATACATTCAGAATACTGGATGTTCTACACACAGCATTTTTTTTTTTTGCTACACAGAAGAATATTGGTCTTATGGTGCATATTTGTAAGAAGGTTGTATTTAATTATACGGAAAGCTTAGTAAGGAATTGGGATGGGCCATTAAAATAACAAAATGTTAAATGTCACTCTGTGACAAATGAGCAATGGTTAAACCCTTAGAGTAAACAAGGCCTATCTTTGTATCTTGTGAGAAAGTTTGCATGTAGTCTACAAATTCTACACGCCAGTGGAACCGTAAGGAGATTTCACTTTCACGGGTCTGGCTTAGATCAATATTCTCAGAATGCAAGATAGAATACAAATGAATAACATTATAAACAAGAATTTTAAGCTGGGCAAAACATACGTTCAGCTGTTTTGGGGAAACAGGAACACTTCGACCTCTAATCTTACTGTGGCACTTTAGATTTCAGCAAAATTGCATTGTAAGTTTCCTCTTCCAATGGAAACAATCACAGTTTGCATTCGTTTCATCCTCCCCAAAGCCCCCACCCCACCCAGAATGTTATATCACTTCATCAGGCATCTTTGCTCATGACTTCAGTCTGCCCTCTAAAATTTATGCTTTAGTTCTTATTGCTAAAACTAAAATAAGGTTCAGTGGTTCTGTCGCGCTGATGATGGCTAATTGCAGTGTCGGGAAAACCAGGGCAAGGTGTCCTGATACCTTCACACTGAATCATTTTAGCAGACTTTTTTAGAAAGCTCTAGAATTTAATGTCACGTACATCAAATGTGTGTGCAGGGCTCGGTCTAGGCATAGACAACTAGGCAGTAGCTTAGGGCCCCCAAATTACCGACATTGCAGAGGACGTGAAATAATGATCAGGTTTTGGTATGGGGGCCTCCCAAGTAAGGCTTTGTCTAAGACCCCTAAAAAGGTAGATTTGGCCCTGTGTGTATGTATTCAGTATATGACACAACTGTGCCATTGATTGCCACTAGGAAAACTGCTACTTTGTTGCAACACCAAAAACAAATGCGATATATCAGCAAGTGTTGTTCTTCAGCTCTGTCAATGGCATAGTTTTTATCTGCGGGTTTCAGTGAGTTGTTACTGAGTAATCAACAGAAATAAAGAGATCATGAAACGCAATTATACAAACACAATCGCAACAGCTCATAACACGGATAAAATCAGTTCAACACAAAGCAATACAGAAAGAATGCAGTGTCATGTAATGAATTTCTGTTCCATTTATTATCTATGATTTATCATTTCTGTGATAGATACAGACATAAACTGTAACGTCATTCCGAATTCAAATATGAAACAATAAAGTAATCGGTTTGGAGTGGTTTTGTTGTTTCATTTATTTCCTTCCTACGAATGAAAAATAGTTCTCAGATTTCTCAACAACTGCCTTCAGACCTTTGACACAGGGAAGGTTTGTCATTCAGTGCAGATAAAATCACGCACGTGTTTAAAAATTACGTTTAATCTCAAGAGATCTACATGACAAGCAAGTTCTGTGTCATTTGGTAAAGTATTTGGACTGGAACTGAGCGAAGTGCTAAACTGTTGTACTGGAGGACTGGACAGTGATTACAGCAAATCCACAATCCACTATGATCACATACATTTCCATGGCAGAAGAAAAGCTGAAGAGTGCTGGGAACAGCTCTTTGTACCTCTCCGAGCTTTTTAGAGTGTTGTCTCACACATGTTATTAGCATTTATTTTAGCACTGCTAATAATAAAAAGGAAAGACGTTTAATACAATTTGTGATTCTCATTTGTTATATCATTATAGTTTTTAAGGGAAACTAAGGAGAAAAAGCAGAGAATTTGTATAGCATAAGAACCCTTGGAAGCAACACACTTCTGCTTCTCCTACAATATAATTTCAGATGAAAACATAGTCCTTACATGGTCCATTTGCTAAACTCAGGAACAAAACAGTTTTAAAAAAAGCAGGCGGTGATAGATGACGATCGCTCGGCCGAGTCTCGCGGAGCAGCTGACTGGAATTCCATTGTCCATAATTAGACAGAAATTCCCTTGCCATGAGTCACAGGGTGTTTTCCTACTTGCCTGAGGAGGGCAACACCAGTGTTCAGATAACACAACAATCCCACTATGGTGAACCGGACCAGGGGAAACAGGACCTGCAAGTGGATAGCCTTTTTTAGTAACCATTATCATTAACTGTGACTCAACAAGTGCTTAACAAATAACTAAGCAATAAGCAATGCATCTACTCTTCTGATGAATGAAAATAAAACTTCCCAGTATTGTTTAACTCATGATTGAGCACCACACCAGGGCGGCATGGTGGTGCAGTGGTTAGCACTGTTGCCTCACACCTCTGGGACCCGGGTTCGAGTCTCCACCTGGGTCACATGTGTGTGGAGTTTGCAT
Source organism: Brienomyrus brachyistius (assembly GCF_023856365.1). NCBI lineage: Eukaryota > Metazoa > Chordata > Actinopteri > Osteoglossiformes > Mormyridae > Brienomyrus > Brienomyrus brachyistius. Next base: position 20,137,981 of record NC_064537.1, on the reverse strand, counting down.
GTTCTCCCCATGTCGTCGTGGGGTTTCCTCCGGGTACTCCAGTTTCCCCCCACAGTCCAAAAACATGCTGAGGCTAATTGGAGTTGCTAAATTGCCCATAGGTGTGCATGTGAGAGTGAATGGTATGTGAGTGTGCCCTGCGATGGGCTGGCCCCCCATCCTGGGTTGTTCTCTGCCTCGTGCCCATTGCTTCCGGGATAGACTCTGGGACCCGTTTGGAAAATGGATGGATGGATAGAGCACTACACCTAAATTTGAAGAGATTTCACGCAGATATCCATATGTAAGATTATATGTGACATCGTAAAAGCAGCATTCATTGAAATATTCCATTGACTACATTGCATTTCACTATATTTGACTATTTCATTTCAATACTTACACTCACATAAGCAGAAGACTTCAGGAACACTGGGAGAACTTTCAGGTCCATACCCACTCTCCATTATCATATGCTGGAATGGAACAGTACCAGAACAATACTAAGCAGAATCAAATACATTGGCTGTTAGGGATGCACACTTGTCTGCAATTTGTATCAGCACAATGTCGTTTCATAAAGGAGATGTTCCTCCTGGGGCAGCTGATTGTTGTGCTAGTCAAAAGAGAAATTCATGATTGACCTTACAAAACCTGTGCAACTCATTTTCACCATGACATGGAAAGCTAATTATATTGTTGCGTCTGGAACTACAGTAAATCACGCAACGTCAGTTGTATGGACCAGTAATACGTTGCACCTGTTCCTACCTGCAGTTCGGCAATAGTAAATTGCTAAATCATTGGCTATATTCCTCCTTTCGCTGTGAGCATCACAGTTGGGAAGATGCTGCAGTAAAGTTTCATTGGTCAGTAGAAGCTGCTGTTATCTTTCAAAAGCAGCAGGAGAAAGATGATAGGAGAAATTATGTTGTAGCCATCTAGTGTAATACCAGAGCTTTGAGGCTGAAAGCTATGGGGAATCAACTGTGATTAAATTACATAGCCTAGGAAGATCAAACACTTCAGAAACTTTGGGGGAGGAGAAAGAGGAAAATGGCTCCTTTTTTACCGGACCAGTTCTGCTGAGAGGCTCTACGGCAGAAAATAAAGGTCCATCAATATCACCGATCTGTCATGAGCCAGCTGACATACGTGGAAATTCAGCCTGAGAACCGTGACTTTAACATCGACTGAAATAATCTTTACACCAACGTTTCCTTTCACATTTCTTTTCATATGAACTGGATTTGTTATAATGTGCGAGCCTCTCTGGACTCCCAAAAATCACTGCCAAATGAGGCAGAGGGTGCACAGTCGATCGCCATGGCTTGACTTGTCCCTTCTGTGTGACAAACTGTAATGTCACAACAAGGTTAAGGCTTGTGGCTTCAGTCACCATAACAGTATAGTACAGTGATGACTTCAGCTGAAGCTTAAATAGCACTGCAAAAGCAGCAATATCATACAGTATGGCATTTTATGCTTTTCATTTGATCAGCAGCAAACGGGGCTTTCACAGGTTGGATTAGTTATAATATAAGGCCCACTGGGAGTGATATGCATATCAAACAATATAAAACATAAAACAATGGAAATTATTAGACTAAAGAATACATACCCTCACAGTTTTTTTTTTTTGTTATATGATCACTCTTTTGGCTTCTTCTTAGCTCGTAACACCAAAAATGGGGGGTGAATAAATGTGCATCTAATTTTATGAATACTCCAGACCAATGAATGGCTCAGAAATCACAATCGTTGAAGTAGTGATGCGGAAACTGCATTCAGAAAGAAAGTGCTCACGGCATCTGGGTAAAAGCTAGTGTGCTGTGTATCACCACATAACTGACATTCCTTGGGGCCCTGCATATCATTCACTTATCGTCTCGCTTATTGTTTGGCCATCCAAGATTCTCAGGTATCATCTGCTGGAATTTGGGTGTGATCTGCAAGGCTGCATGATTTTCAAGTTCTTCCTGGAGCCATTTTGAAAATGTCCCCTTAAGGACATGGAAATCCTTTTATTCTTAAGGATAAATCACACACCCCACAAACTCAGAAGGACACCTCACTCTGTTCCATTTCTCTTGTGACCAGACCTCTGAGAATTTGGGTAATGGAGGAAGTTCTTATAACTGGTATTTACGTAACATAACAGTATTGTTGGAGTAGCAAGGAAAACTGCTGGAATACTGTTGGAGTAGTAAGGAATACTACTGGCTTGAGTATTGTTGGAGTAGTAAGGAATACTGCTGGCTGGATTACTGTTGGAGTAGTAAGGGATACTGCTGGTATCCAGGTGTTTCCAGTGATTTATTTAACATCATTAAAACCTTCAGACTGGCAAACTAATCAAAAAAGTCTTACTTATTAGCAAGTATTCTGGAAATACTTTCATGTCGAATGAACAAGAAGGAGTAAGTGTCGGCTTTGGCTATGGAAGGTGATCCTTGGACTATGCAGTGAAATTACTTGGCAACACATTAAAGGTGGAGTTATATATTATCCATGGAAAATACAGGAGGAATTCATTAAAACCTTTTCATGGGCTTCAACCTTGGGTTTTATTTTTAATATCATTGTGGACGTTTTTTTTTTTTTTTACATTTTCAATAAACCATTGTTTACTTTCAATTCTCAAACAATCCTGTAAGTAAAGAACTATGCTCTTCCATGTGTGCAGTATCAGCAACACAGGCTGTGTGATACCTTTATAAAATTATAAATTAGGAACACATGACATCTCTGCCCTTCATCCCTACTGCCCTGATAAAGTCTAAAAGCATATAAAAATATAAGGTTGTGAAACTCAATAGATTTTCAGACATGGTTCACTTGCGGGGCACATCACACTTTTAGATATAGGCGAACATATGACGGATTCTGCCTTATGAGGTCAAAGGCGAGTGAAAAATTACTCTTGTTTCTTCATCAGCCTTGCCCTTATCATTTAGTTGTTTTCCAGAACTTACCAGCCACAAAATCCCATAGTTGTGCTTAAAATCCAGCATACACTTCCTGCAGATTGGTTGCATTTCCTTAGGCCTGAAATGTGAGGAAAGGTAGTCTGGGTTTTTTTTTTTTTAATTCAAACATCTCTGCCAATCCCACAGAAACCAAATTCATCTCAACGTCATAGACCCAATGACACACCTGCAGCCTTAGCTTCTCTTCCAAATAACTTCACAAGACTCACACCTACATCCCTGACTTTGTTAGCCAACATACCATACCATGGGCAACTGCTTAGCAAGACTTACACAACCATCTCTGAGAAGCGAAGATTCCTCTGCAGGGCTGTGTACATGCCACATTGCTGTGAAAGGAGATGGTATGCATATCAAGAAGGGGAACCCACCTTTCTCTGCATGTGAGCAATCTCACACAGAACCTGTTAACCACCTGATGAGTTATAGCCAGAAACATTTTGAAATGCAATATTTAAAAGGGACATAACATTCAGCTTATAAACCTCCAGGCTCAGGTGCAATACAAACTATTACTATTAAACTATTAAATCAAAAATTAATTGTACAACTGTTCAATACAGACAAATGAATTAAAAATTCTTAGAAACATAAAAGGCATTTAGCCAGTGGTATAGACATTAAAGATCCCTAACAATGCACTGAAACAGCCACCTAAGCTACTGGAATCCAAAAATGACAAGCCGTGCGATCTGGGTCATCTGCTCATTTTCATCTTTGGCAAATCACAAAGAAATCAGCCATCAATACTGTAATCTTGGTACTATGGGAACGAAAGATTTAACAACCACAGCCACAGCTCCCCCAGCGAACAGCACATTTAGCTTACTGAGCTAAAGATCTGTGTCACCAATCTGATTACTGCTTTGGAAGTGGATTTACATGTGCTTCATTAGCACCACTGTGTTACACCAGCCTATCCCTCAGACACCCAGAGGAATCTCAACAGACAGGCGCTACTTAGAAGTGACCGAGTCACATGGCACCAAAGTAACAGGCGTAGCCTGACTCAGTCATGCAGCCAAATGCTCAACGCTGACAGCCTGCACAAATGTCGTAGCAGGAAAAGTTTTCTTTTGCTTCAAGGATTCCACTGTGACATGGACCCTCACGTGATCCACAAGCCCTGATTCACCCAAGGCAACAATCTCGCATATAGGTGATCGATAGTTGCTATGACAAACACTGTATCGCTCGGATCCGTGGTCATAGACTATTGATGTCATGTGTTTATCTCTACTAAGCAAGAGAACATGCTTCACATCTAAGTTCCAGGCCCTCCTCTTTGGCACAAAAGAGAACCAGTCAAGAGCTTCCATTATTAAAATTCTGGCTAGTATAGAGTTAGGGTAAATCCTTCTCAAGTAGCAAAAAAACCAAAGTCCATACATGTGCACTGCCATTTCAGACAGCAGCCTTATCTTTCTCATTCGTACCATTGAAGCATAACTGAAAAAAATAAAAATAAACAGCTACCAAACTGGGCCTGTTTACATACTAATAGTGCTAAGACTTTCGAAATTGTACCATACTTCCTGATATAGTATAAAAAGGATGGACAATGACCGACAGCTCAACAGTTCCTACTCAGGGATATTCTTCAGTCTGGACCATCCATAGCTCCCTTATCCTTATGCAAAACATCAGGAAGAAGTGACAAATAAATAAATCCTTTCGAGTGTGAAGCTATGGCGGCAATTTCACAGACATTTAAACACAGATGGAAACTTCGGTGGTCAACGTGAGTCTCAGAAAATCTCTATCGCAAACAAAAGCCTAAACCTGTAAAGAATGTATGGCGCCTCTTCTCTGATCTTAAAACCAGCACTAAAAGGGCCAAAATATATAGCATGTGAAGTCTTTCTGCTGGACTGACCTAGGCCTAGTATTCCTATGATCTGAAGGCCTTTTCATTCAGCCATTCACATGAATGTCAAACCCACTAAATTGTCATTTTTCTTGAACATTCCACAGCTCACAATACCCACAGCTGCAAGAGCATAGGCGTCACACCACAGTATCATGAAATCGACAAGTGGCATTTTGACATCTAAGAAGGTGTGCAAATATGAAAAGCAGAAATCAGTTTGAACTATAGTGAATTTTATTAAAAAGGCCAGGATGCAAATATGAAATTAAAAAAAATAAAGACAAGCATATCATTTTTGTAGCATTTTAATACAAACTTAACAATATAAACTATTTCAGTCCCTCCTGACATGTAAGACGCTGACTCAAAATACTTTGTTATACAGTTTTTTTTTCATCAAGTATTGCACAATGTAGGTACAAAATTAATATACGATTACATTTTGTCCATAATATAGCAAAAATCTTTAAACTCTTAACAGAAAATACAACTCTTTCAAAAAAAAAGCAAGTATTCCTACACTGTAATTCCACCACAACAGGAATATTCTGTACACAATCTTTAGAATAGTTGTTTTTAGATGGATTTATTCGTTTTACAATTTCCGTTAAAAAAAGAAATAACGTAAAGCTGTTGCAGCCATCACAGATCACTGGAGTAGTAAAAAGATATAAATGCAATACCATGTCGTAGAAACAATATATACTCTGATATTTTACAAACTCTGTACTAAATTAAATTATACAATTAGAAAAAAGACCAAGTAACCCCATTTATTAATGCCAATTAAAAAAAAAAAGTTAGGTCTTACCAACTTAAATACTGTAAGAGGCCATAACTTGAGTTTCCCCACGTTTTGAGAGTATACATATATATATATATATATATAGATTTTTTTTTCTTTAAAGTAAAAAAATTGTGCTTGGTTGGCAAAAAGGAAAGGAGAACAATGTATGTTGAATTTATGTAACCAAGCCTGGACTCTTCCGTATGACAAGTTTTTGGGAAAAACTAAAGGGGGGAAAAAAAAATCACAATGGGGGGGGGGGTGGGGACCCTCGTGCGCATGCACTTTGACTTAAACAACTATATGGGAGCTAATCTGACATTTCTTTTTATATATTAATTTATTATTATGTATTATTAATCCACCCCATATCATTGCCGTTTACATATGCATCGTCACATATTAGTTTGCCATTACTGGCTGAAATTGCTGGTTAGAATACTGCATGTTGCTCAGGCTGAAGTTTAAGCCATCCATGAGGGACTTCTCGTTGAGACCACCATAGGCCGCGAACACGTCGAAGGCATTGTTGTACTGGAGAGGACTGAGACTGAGGGTGTTGTCACCTGGAAACATTGCACTGCTGTTGCCCTGCCCGGGGATGTTTGGAAACACAAACTCCTTTGCATTAGGGGACAGGGCCGAAGGCTTCTGCTGCTGGCCGCCAAGGCCAAGCCCGTACAGAGAATGCATTGATGTGGAGATGGCTTTCTGCTTCAGGAGGTTGTTCACGCTCAGGCCCATGTTAGTGGGCGACGTGCGCGCGACCTTACCGCCGTTGCGGCCGCTATTCTTCATTTTGGTCGAGCCGAACTTGGTGGCAGCGAAAGTGGCAGTGGTGAAGGTCAGAGGCTGAGTGGAGCGCGGCATGAATGAAGGGCTCACAGCGGCAGACTGGCCAAAGGGAGGCGACGGCGAGCTGGACTCGGGCGAAGCCCCCACTGGGTCACTGATTGGCATGAACACCTGAGCCTCAGGATTAAAGCTGTTTTTGATCTCCTTGTCCAATTCGGATCCATTCTCATTATTATCATCCACATAGAGCACCTTAACAGGTCCCTTTTCACCAATCTGGTAAGATACCTCGAAAGGATCAATCCACACGCTTAGATCCTGAGGCAAGTTGTTGCGGACATCTTCAATGTCCAACCCACTCTCTTTGGCTGCTTGTTCCACAACTGGGTCCACTTTCTCTCCAACGTGTATGCATCTAAATCCAGAGCCTTTGTACGGCTTGTCCGGGTACCAGTGTCCCTCATACTTCTTCTTCAGCTGCCGCTCGAGCTCCTCACCAAAGATGTTCACACGTCGCCGGGGGAGCTTGTTGTATAAATAAGAAATAATAAAGTTGAGAGCTACTTGGATTTCAAGCTGCATAGCTGCTGCACGGCTGCGAGTGTCACGGTTCCTCTTTGTCTTGAGCCTCTTTTGAGTGTTGCAAAAACCTCCAAGGCAGCAGTGTTCAGTTTGCACCAGGCAGAGAAAAAGACGATACGAAAACAACAGCTGGCCGAAAAGGAATTCTCTCCCTCCACAACAACTGTTCTTGTTCCTTTAAAGAGGACAAATACAAACGTGCATTATTTTCAGGGACAGTTCAAAAGGTAAAATGAGGGTCACACATTGATTTAATCCATGTTGTCAGTATATACAATAGACAGTCGTACTAAGGACGCGGGATCCAGGTGGGTCACGTACAACGGTGTAGGAGAGAGTCTGCGATCAGGGGGACACACAACTTAATTTAATACAGTGGTCTGTTTATTGGAGGGGTGAATTTAGCCAAATTAAATATTGACAGGGACACGCCCCCCCCCCCCCCCAAATTTCTACGCATCTGTTCATGTAACCCCTCCCCATACGGTTTTCATTTTCCAATTCCCAACAAAAAAAAATCTGCATTGAAATTATGTTGTGGCCCCAAATTATCAAGCTCTCTCCTACACCTCTGATCGTACTTATAACCTACAGAGGCTGACAATACTTCCACATGAAAAGAAATTTCAACTTGAGATCAGAAAGTATACATTTCTCGTCTCGTGGTTGTACAAAAAAATGTAGAACTTCCCTGTATATATGTGGGTGTAAACCAAACATGCATTCATTAAAAATGTATCCATAAGGTAAATGCGATATGAAACGAGTAAAAGGCCAAATTGACACCGAGAGAAAATACAATCTGGCTTAACTCCAGTCCGGTGCGGTAAATGACCTTTAAACGTAGGATGTGGGCACACAACTAAAAGGGAGATGATATCCCTTTCCAACGCTAATCCCTATCTACCCACCCACCCACCGGCCCCCCTCCTGGGCTTTCCGTATGGTGTTAGCGCACATCGCAGTCACTGATATTACATGTACACACATTATATTTTATCATCATCCCGTCATCTGTAGACTGTAAGCGGGGCGCTCCGAGGTTAGATGCTTCAAAAAGATAAGTGCTTTTAACTGCAGGAGTATTGCAGATTTTAAGAAGGAAAAAAATACAAAATATCGCGGACGATACCGAGTTAGCTCCAGCCAGTTGTCAGAAAAGGCGAAAGGCGGCAGCTGAACTAGTTACATAATATGATCCTCATTAAATTTCTCATCACAAACTGGCAGTCGGGGGCAGGCATTTCTGACTGACTTACGGATCGTCAGTGACGGAACAGCTATAGCTTCTCTACATGCCATCTGGGCTGTATCCCGATCATAAGCAAATTAACCTTGATCGCCTTGTACACAAGCAGCCACTTTTATTAAGGTCATAACGCGTTAGTCGTGAGGTGAGGGGGGAAACGGGTGTAGCCTTGGCGTATGCATCCAGCACGTTAAATACCAGTGGGCTGTGACCTTTATTTTGAATTTAGCTCTGACCTTTGGTTCGTGAGACGAAAAAAATAATGGAAACGCGGCTCGGCTACGTTATGCAAGCCGCTCACTGGACACCGAGTGGAAGCGTCCGCATCCCCGTTACGCAACCCGATAAACAAGCAGGGCTAGCTGGCTACATGACACCTCGCCGAGCCGACGGAGGATACAGCTAATCGGGCTGGTCGACATACCGGCCACCGGATTACGGCGGCGGAACATTTTATCTTTCTTAGTTTCTTACCGATACAGACATTTTAGGGGATTTAAACGTATATCTCCGGAGCAAGCCGAGGCAATCAGTAACAGTTCAGCTAACCTGCGAGGCGACGAGAACATCCGCCTCATGTAACCGTAAGCAAAAATGCGAACATCAAAGCGGACAAAATGTGACCATAAAAAGGGTCCTGCCCTGCCGGACAGTGGTTAAAAAGCGGCCGGAGCAGCCGAGTTTACCCTTATAGCCAAAGCATATATAAATTAAAGGTCACAGGCAGCACATAAAAAGCATGACACGTACATCTTAAATATACGCATTTAACACTAAACAGCTGAATAGAAAGGATACTTACTTTAAGGTAAAAAATACAAAATTCACAGCAGATTGTTGAAGTAACGTTTGTTAGCTAGTGCAAAAAGTGTCGTATGTAAGATATAGCTAGCCAAAGAATTTCTTCATATATCATTTATTGTCACAATTTTTAAAAAAGTATTCCAGTCTGCGCAGATTATGGTTTTATGCAGTTTCTATTTTTAGGTATTTTGCTTTTCTCTGTATGCTAACCAAATCCCTACTGCCAGGGAGTTTTTACAACTCTGTCGGACCAGCTGTCACTTCGCCGCAATTTATAGCTTTACTCCGCCACAGGCACAAAGTAGGCGGTGATGCGGTTCTCGGAGGTCAAAACACAGAAAGCAACGCCTAAAGAGGTAGGTATTGGTCTGTTTCTTTGCATACGCCATTCTCTATTGGTCAATCCTACAGTCAATCAAAAGAAAAGGCTAGACAGTTTTTTTACATTTTTAATCGGTCAACGCATTGAAGTCTGATTGGTTCTGCTACATTACATGGACTATCTGAAGGAATCAAAGACGAATGCGTTGGAAGTTGGTTGAATTAAATATATTTATGTTAACTTTCGAAATAGTCCAGCATTTGCAATATTAAACAGAAACGATAAATAGTTCAGACAATTGCATTTAAACTGACCGTTTAAATTATAGAAAATAACTCAACTTCTAAAACACAATACATTTTAAGTGAATAATAATAACAATATCATCATCTTAAAACTATGGTCTTTATTTTCAAAAAGACTGAGAGAGAAATAATAAGAAACCGAGTAATTTGCACATTATCTCCAAAATCCCATCTTAATTTAAGACTCGGACAGTCCTTTGATGCGGAGTTATACAGTTCAAAATTGCTGTAGGGTTGTGCTCTGTCATCGTGTACATACGCCGATAAAAATAGGAGGATAGTGATTGGTTAAGTACCCCTAATTAAGCTGCTGATGCCATATAATACGTCATGCTGTGAGTGAATGGGATACACGCACTGACTGCACTGCACATGCTCCTATTCGAATTTAAAGGGCCAAATATTTACTTTATTCAGTCCAGTGCAAACCTTTCATATTAATATTTAAGACAGAGAAAGCAGTCCCAGATTGTTTATGTTTCTCAGTGTCCTCTAGCTAGTAGTAAATATTAAATAATAAATGCACATTCTGTCCAGAGTTATAAGGTTTTAAAACTCTAAAATTATATTAAAGAGTACCATTCTGGCAATACGTTTTTTTTAAATATTTGAGTTAGCTCCATTTTCTATGATATCAAAAATGTTATAGTTCTTATCAGATCATTTGAAATGAATCATGATATTACTCTATTAAGATATATTGACTTTTAATCAGATGTCTGCTTGCTTTTGGTATAAGTAGTGGGTGGGTTGGAGGGTGGTACTGGAGCTGAAAGCTTTAGTTTGTCCTGGTAGTTGGTCATATATTTCTCCTTGCTATTCCATAATAAAAAAATGACATATTTTTGTGTTTGTAGCTAATCCTTATTTTTTATTCATATAATCACAATGCACCTGGTAGTTAAAACAATAAGGATGACAGTGGAGCATTAAAAAAATATGTTATATTACTGTGTAATGTGATAATTTCCATACAATGGTATTCATTTTGTTTTAATGTATAATATGTAATGTGCATCTAATCCCTATTTTGTTTTCTTTCAGAGGTTATAAAATGAAACTCTAAAAGACAGATGTACTTTTAAATACTGATTCTTAAATTGAAATTTAATATTTTAGCAATTTGTTCTAGAATCCAGTGTATTGCTACGTACATAAAATGAGCAGTGTGGTGTGCGGGTGTCACTGGGGGTGGGGTGGGGGGGGACGGGACTGCAGGCCGTTATATGCTGTCACTGCAGTGTCAGGGTCATGACATCACTAGCAGGTGTGGCAGAGTTAAATCCCACATCACTGATTGCTGGGACGCGGGGAGCAGTAATGTGTCGACGATGCCTAATGGTGTGTGATATTGCTGCTCTTGCATTTAGCAGAAAGCTGCCTTTCAGGTATTTTCCCACTCTGTAGTCTACCACAGGGCATTTTGTGTGCTAAAAAGATCACAATAGATAATAAAGCTCTTATATACGGTATTTTAAGCAGGCAGCGAAACATTAAACACCTAGCATTGCTGCTGGATAGACTCTCGACCCAGCAGAGGGCTGAAACACATACTTCAGTGCCCAAGGTCCTTGACGTCATGGGTTATTACTTAACATAGGCCTCATAGTTCTTGTTTGCACAATAAACACACGCCTTGCATGGCTTGCTGTATGAGCTCCTCCGACAGAAGACAGAGAGGCAAAGTCAGCAGCCATCGCCAAATGGCTTCTTTTCCATTCACAGAATACTGGTATCTTGGGGAAGCTGGGCTGGGCCGCTGTAATTAAAGTCCCATGGTATTTTACCGCAGAGTCGTACCGCTACAATAACACATTAAAGAGGCTGTTTGGATATATCTACACAGGTTGTTCCCTTATCCAGGGAGGGCTAATTTGCTTAGTGACGATATAATCAAAGCTCAAAGTGCAGAGGGAGGTGGCAGCTTCCTGGTTTATCTTTGGGCTCTGTAGGTCATGCTAGCCGCTGCCCTTTCCCCGGCAGGCAGCTGTACTAGACCTCCGTGGGCCAATGGTAGACATGTTTGTTTTGGACATATGCTTTATTTTATGTCAGATTTATATATATCAAACATATTGTATCAAACTATCATTATAAGGGACATATTACTGAGTTTTAATCTAACCGATTTTCCTTACATTGATATGAGGGGAAAAAAAAAAAACTGTTGATTGAATTTAATCTGATATTTTCCTATCCAGAAATAAAGCCAAACATAAAAAGCACCCAGAATGGAGGAAGGACCACACATATACGCTGTAAGTTATTGCTTAATTGTCCAAGATAAGCAGGCTGGTAATTTCAAGACTGGTTCTGTTGTGTCTTGGTAGCTATCACATTTTGGACAATTCTACAGTATTGATGCCAGGTTTTGAACCATTGTAATATGCTTCTAGTGAATAATAAATAAAATTCCTTCTGGGGTTGGATGGAGGATGACACAATGACCTTTTTTGTGGGTCTCCATATTTCTTCTCTGCCTTCAATTGTGGCATTATTTTCTGCTGGTATATAAACATCGTATAAACTTTCTGCTTGATGGTATCTGTATAAATATTTTTATTTGTATAATGACAATAATAACATTGTTCTTGCTTAGTTTGAAAAAAAGAAGAATGCTTTCTGTTAAATATTGACAACACTACAACTATTACCAGAGATCCTGTATAGAAAAATAATATAACCCCCCCCCCCCACCACTAGTTATTTCCTAAGCTGTTTGCTTGTATCTGCATTTATTGAGAAATGCAGCTTAGTCTGATCACACAAAGTGTTCATGAAAGGTACTTCAGCTTTCTGAGCAGAACTCTTGTTTGGATCTATCAGTCAGAAAACGACTGGCAAAGACGCAGCAACTTTGCCTTACCTAGTAAAAATCTGCTTAAAATTTCATTATCCAGGGTTTTGCTCGACAGCTGGGCTGACTTATTAAATCCTACATGATGCTGTTGATAAGTAAAATGTAGTTTACCCTCTAGGTTTTGAATAGACACCGGAAATTACTAGAAAAGTGAATGTATTTCCATCTGAATTGTCCCGTAAGTCTAAATTTAAAGTTTGATTGCTTTTTTTCTGACAAGCTTTCCATAAGTGAAACACACACACAAAATGGTACTATTAGAGGTTACAGCAGTTACTAAACCTTTATTTGATGTCGAAAATTATTTTAAGATTAAAAAAAGGTCTCTTCTGTTAGTTCTGGAGAAATGTGGTAATGCAATAAAATGCAAAGCATGACCAGGACTATGGACCCAGGAAAGTAAAAACTGGCAATCAGTTTCAATGTCTCTGCAAACAGGAGGAGTGTGACCTTAATCTAGTAGATTTATTAAAGTCACACACTGAAATGCTCGTGTCCTGCAGACACCTTGACAGGTCTGTAAGAGGCACTCTTTCAGACAGTTACCATTTCACCCATGTGGTGTGATGATGGTAGCTTGGTCCCATCAGAGATAGTCACAATCACCGCCAGCAGAGCTACAGTACTCAATGCGTACCTAAGAAGCGTAGCTTGTATCATCTGAGTCGCGGGATAGTCTATGCACCAAAATCTATAGCCAAATATGATCTATTCCGGTGCAAGCAGAGAAACAGCTTAGGCATGCAGTTTCAGGTAGACAGATTCTCCTCCAAAAAGCAGAATATCCACACACACACACAACACGTATAGTTAACTGTATCCCATTCATTGCTAGTAGATTGATTTGTGTGTCTCGGAGAGGCAGGCAGGCAGGCAGCGTGAAGGAAGATTTGCATCACAAGGTCTGCCTGAGTGACCCGCTGCCTATCGATTCATATAATTGTATTCGCAGAGATGTCAGGGAGCCTAATGGCTACTGCACTACCGACATGCTATAAATTGCATGTTCTTGGCTGAGGGTGAGAACACTTTGTCAACGGACATCTCTCTGCTGACCTGTGGTGACTTTCCTCAGGGCGTCTTTTTCATGGTTGAGGGAACTTTTTAACTGCAGCAAAGCAAGGTTGCTGAAAGTAGTTGGGGAGGGGGAAAACAGCGATTGCAGATAAATTAGTAATGTTACACACACACTGTCTAGCTCTTGCAAAGTATTTATTTAAAACCCCGCTTTCCTAAGTATATTTTTGAGAGCTTAGAAAAACAGCCCAAGTACAGCATTGAACAAGTTTTACTTTACAACAACCAAGGGAAAGGGATTAGTTGTTATTGTTGACACATTATAGCACACAACATTGAAATGTGTCCTCGGCATTTAACCCAAATGTCACATCATGACATAGCAGGGGGCAGTTAATTCAACACCCAGGGAGTGGTACCTTGCTCAGGGTCACTCAGTGGTACTTTAGTGGCCAGGGATTCAAACCAGCAATCTTTCGATTATTAGTACACATCCCTAACCTTTAGGCCACCACTGTGAAAAATACTTAGCAGATTTTAATCAGTCACAGAAAAAAATGGTCCAAAAGCCAAATATTTTTTCATGAAGTACATTTAAACGTAAACTATGGCTCCTCTATCCATAGGCATGCAGTGTTTTCAATGACCTACTGCAGGGAAAACATTTTTAGTAGAAATTACTCAAATCTGCATATCAGGCCAGTTGACCAAAATAATTTTCAGGGCATTTTCTGACACCTGGATATCAGGTACAAATGGACTGGATATAACCCAACTTCTAATTACTACATGAACCGTGGGGCGTATATCAACAAGAGTCTCACGTATCCATCTCTGTCAAATTCAGTCAGGGGAGTCGAATATACGGTCAGGAAATCACACCTAAGAGAAAACATTTGAGAAGATGTGAATATTTCCACTCATATTGTATAAACAGCAATGCCAAAAGAGATTGATTATTAACTATATAAAAAGAACTCATATTAAAAAAAAATTATTTGGACATGATCCACCGAAGTTCACTGAAGGGAAAAATTTCTGCAAAGCACAATATCCTAGGATAATTATCCCCAGGCCACCAGAACGGCAGAACCAGATAAATTAGGTTGCCTTAGCATATTAACCAATCAATGAGGAGTGATTTGTACATAAACAGATGTTTTGCAGCACACTTGGCCATGCCCTAGATATCATCTCCTTTCATCATGGTATCTTCACAGATTTAATGATGAGGGCCTGTCTTTGAACAGTGCTTGGGGGGCCACAGGAGTTGGGCTTTGGCATCACGCTACCGAAGAATGCAAACGAGTAACACCTCATATTATGCCATTTAAATCCTCGATTTTTTTCCTAGCCACAGCGCAGAGCAAGACATTTGCATTCGGCACCATGCAGAGTATAGGTACAGTTGGACAATGGATTGCAATAACACAAGAACAATAGACTCATTTGGACAGAATAGATGGACCAGATGTGACTCGTCAGAGGGAACAGCAGAAATGTTCAGATTTAATTCCAGCTTAAGTCATGCGTCAGCACTGCTGCCCAGACTGCTCCATTACATTTCCAGAAACCCTTTCATCTCTTAGACCCTGGCCGGTTTCACACCTGTCTGGCGGTCTGTTCCACTGGCACTCTTTGGCTGCAAACGGAGATAACAAGGTGAAGTGTTTGCACCATTAGCTATGTGTATTTCTAAAAGAAGTTATAAACCGTGCAAAACTTCCTCCTGTCTGTTTTTTACCAAGCATTGGTTTTTTTATTCATTGAAAACTGCTCCGTCTTATTTGTTCATGTTGCCTGACCACATATCAAGTGCAGTATCATGATGGAAAGAAAGAAATATGAAATAAAAATATCACAATAGGACATATAGCACATAGATCATACAAAGTTGTTAAAATGGTTTTCTGCTTTCATATCTAAAGTGTATTCTTGGTGCCAGCATAAATGAGAGCTCAAGGTTACTAGTGGATAGTATCTTGCTAGAAACATTGTTTAAACATTTCAAGGGACATGTTAGACACATTTTGGCTAAAAGTTCCAAGGCCTATCAAGGTGATTTTTACTTATAGATACCATCTAAACATTGCTAGATATTTGATTCATTCATTACTTTTAGCAGCTGCAAAGCCAGAAATTAGACATAATAATTATAAAAGTTTACTCCCCAGTTGTTTTGCAGTGGGCTTACATTATCTCCTCTGCCGCGTCAATGTTTTACTTGGGCCATTTTATCCTCTGTCATTAACAGGAGGTCACTGGTGGTGCAGTGGAAAATTGGCATTTGTTCCACACCTCTATAAAAACGCAGGTTCAGTCACCTGGTAGTGTAGCCGATCGGGGCTTTTGCTCGTCAAGCACAGTAGGAATGAGCAGTTCTGAGAAGACAAGTACTTAAAAATAGGGTAATAGCTTAATTGATTAAATGTTGCCTTTTTGTAATTTTATCCTGTCTATTATCCCTGGTGATAAAGCAGAATTATTCTGGATTGTTGAAGGTTTCGCGTGTTCTTGCAACGTCTTGTAATGCAACACCGCACGTTCTTGCAGAGTTAGCGCATGGCTTAGCCGGAGATGGCGTCGAGATGTATAGGTTCCCCTAAAGGCCCCCCCCTGGATACACAGCCGGAGCCCAGCCTTAGCTCATCACCGTAACGCTGCCGCAGGAAGTGTGACGTGCCTCCTGACTCGGCGTAGCACAGGAGGACGTCTCCGCGCCTTTAGCGGGCGGCGGCCCCTGAGGGCAGCGCGCTCGCATCAGGGAGAGGACGGGACATGGTGTGGTGCCGTTTCTTGCAGTTTCGCAATGTCAGCGGTGCTATAAATGCTTTGGTGCTGGTGCTTAAAGAGAAAGGCCTGAGTACGCATTTAGGACCAGCAAGAGGGTGTTCGAGGTGCAGGTGGCGAGCAGCCTGAGGGCAAAGGGGAATGCAGAACACCTGATAACTGCTTATTATAATACACTTCTATTAGCGGCTCCGTCGAGGTAGGAAGATACTCCTGACTGACTAGGACTAGAATCTACAGGTGTTGTACTATACTATATAATAGCTCAGTATTCCAGGATAGGCGGCTCAGTAAAATGACTGAAAAATATTTCAGTAACTTCATGACGAGCGGAATAATCATTACTGCATAAAAAACCCTGCATAAATAATTTGTAATTGTTTCTACGCATATTTTAATTTTTCTTAAATCCTGGAGCCATCAGCGATGTTTTCCTATATAAGAATGTAATTTATTATTAGCCTCTTTGTCCTGTATACATTTCTCAGTTAAATACATTTGAAATAATGAAGTAAGTCTGGAAAAATTGCTGACGGCCGTATGACTGAATTATTGCAAGATAAAATTAGCAATGGGAAACAGAAAAAAAAGTTTTAGGGTTTTATGTAGAAAATGAAGCTTATGATGATGGAAATGAGAAATGCAGTCAACCTTCCAAAGAATAATTAGAAAGTTGGTTTAAGTTATTTCCATGTCTGAAATAAGTTTTGGGGACCCAGTCAACACAGTCTGTGTTGGCAAAAGTGTTTATGAGCATAATATGGCATCACGGATGTACAATGTAAGGCAGGCAAAGACTGGGCCTATGATGCAGACTATTGAAGATCATGCTGTAAATGTCACTATCTTTAAAATCACCGTTACAAATGAAATAAAATAAAATTGACCACTGTCACCCTATCAGATCTGCCTTCCTAGTCATCCCCTATGTCCAACTGGTGAATTCTCTCCTACCCCGTCACCACCTTTGCTACTGTGTAGTGAGTGCACTGGTGCAGAATGGCTACTGTGACATCATCCAGGTGGGGGGCTACACAGTGCTGGTGATTGAAGTAGCTCCCCATATGTTCTGTAAAGCGCTTTAGGTGTTTGAAAAAGCCGTATATAAATGTAGCTTTCATTCACTCATTAATTCATCCAGACGGTATATTGCCCTACTTACAATAAGCGAATATGCAGTATTACTACTAATTAATGCAGACATTCAATACTAATGACTTTATAGTAAGTAAGTAAGTAAGTGAATTTTATTGTCATTCACACCATACAACAGTACAACAACGGATGCATAGCTGAATGAAATTGCGTATCTCCAGGCTCGATGCGCAGACATAAAGGGACAAGTGCACACAGACATCATACAGACATTACAAACAAAATTTCACTTCTTACGCAGAAGTAAGAAAGACTGTGTAAGTCAGCATAAGGCAGCACAGGACAGAGACTAATATACAAAACAATATATATGTACAGACATGTAAAACCAGTCAGTGGGTGAATATGATGCAACGAAAAATATTGCACATCGATATCCATAGATAGATATCCATAAGCAAATTATGGTTCCTCTGTTTCACATTAGCAGGTGTGCAAAACAGGTTTTAAATGACTTAATTACAGGGTGTTTCATTGTAAAGTCAAAGGCCGCTTTGCGCCATTCGCACCACAGGCTGTCATCCCTATACAGTAAATACAGTAAATGTGAGCCTGTCTCGGGAGTCACCGCGGTGGCAGGGAGAGACCCCGAGAGAGACCCCGAGAGAGACCCCGAGAGAGACCCCGAGAGAGACCCCGAGCTCGGTGTGGAAGCGCCTGGCATGTCCGTGTGATCATGACAGCGGCCATCTGCGCCGTGCGCCACCCAGCCGCCGCGGAAGCGGGTTCAGCAGCCAGCCGCTGCCTTGCTCCAAGGCGCGTTCCATCATGAAAAAGGCAGCGTTGTGTTCCAGTCCCACTCTGGCTTTGTTAAATAGCTCCTTTCAAAGGTCTTTCTCATGCACACTTCCTCTCTGGAAAGGCAGCGAAATGCGCTGATGCTTAGCGGTGTCAGGAAAAGCAATATGCTTTTCTGCGTATACTGTGTTCTGCCAAATATCTACTGTATATATAGCAAATATTCATTTATATGTTTAATGCATCTCAATGAATTCACTTCTACTTCAATTGAAAACAGTAGATAAGGAGGAGTGGGTTCTGTTGACGTACCTGACTAGATGGAGAATAGAAACAGATTGCTTTTGTCAGATTTTATTATCTCCATAAATTCCATTGTTACAGCTTCCCTAAACATGATAATTGCAAGCATAGTACATTTTTGAATGAGTTATGTTATGTGTATTCTTTGCAATATATAGTTTATATTTATTCAGTCTTATATGGGTTCTGAGTATTATTACAGAATGTAAATGGGAAAAAAATATTTATGGTGAATCTTTGATCAAAAATACAAAAATTGGTAGTAGGTATGAACAGAGAAAACTTTTTACGAAGTAGTATAACTACTACTAGATCAAAGCTTTATCTTCTTGAGTGCAAAACCACTTTTCTGGCAGCAGTTATTTAGCCTTCATTGCTTGAGAATAAAAATAAACAATTTAAATCCAAGTGGGCACAAGAAACGTGAAAGGTGAGACTCACGCCAGCTTCAATATTGTTTGAGATGACATTTGTAGCAAAACTGTAGATTATTTACATTATCGCAAGTCTGGCCTAAAGGGTCCTGACTTTGAAAACATGCTGCTGTTGTTGGGTGACACTGATATATCGTTTAAGGGACTCTCTCCATTAGCATTAGTGTGTCTGTTCCCTGCACACCCCCGTCAAAAAGCACTGCGCTTATCGGTCAGAGATTCAGTAGTTGGCGTTGAATCTGTGCCTCAAGTAAAACACACAAAAAAATATATATATCTTTCAGGAAAATGATGGATTTTTTTCTTCTTCTCGAAGACAAATTAACTGAAAGTGAAGCAAGCATTGGTATTCCTTGCAGATACATAATATAAACCAGGTTGCTGGTGAAATGTTTCCTCTGCAGATGTTTACAAATGAGGCAGTTGAAAGGAGGTAGCTGGGCCAGCCACGTGTCCTCGCCAAGTGACTGGAATGTCATTAACAACAAACAGCCTTCATAATGGCTCCACATATGCTCCAGTGTACACGCTTGTGCTCTTGGCTTCCTGAATTAGACCATCTGGAAAGCTGACGGTTAACATGGCAGCATTGGGGATGGATCATGGTAAAAAGTTTCCACAAAGTAAATAAATGTGAATATTAAAAGATAAACGTAATGCTCAAAAGAAAAAAAAAAACTTAAAATGTAAATATGTATTTAAGTCATAAATATGCATCTACGGTTATTTTTGATTTATATTCTTGACAGAGCTTCTTTTAGATAAAAGGCAAAAATATGTGGCCGTTTCTAAAGGGACGCGATTCCTACCCTGAAGTCACCCTGCAGAATGAAAAGACTCATAATTTAAATCGGTTCGTGAATAAATAAAAGTTGTTCATTTAAAACACTTTACAAAGGCTTAATACCATTTAAACCATTGTGGTTTCGTTTGCATGGAATTGGATGGAGTTTATAGTTTACTGTCATATATTTTCCAATTGCTTCTCCAGTACAGCGTCCCAGAGAGAAGCCAATGGGCACCTGGCAGTGGAAGACCTTGAACATGCCAGTCCATCACACAATTTACATTAATTCTTTTGTAATTTGCTGATTTTGTTTTGTCGCTAAATTGCAATGTGGTGGTGAGCAGATGCTTTTGTCCAATGTGACTTACACGGTGTTGAATACCACTGTCCATGTCTGAATGAGGACTGGCTGGGAGTCTCATCGCTAACGAGGCCGCCGGCGCCAAGCCTGCGGGTGGATGAGATCAGCCGCCGGCCCGCATGGAGCATCGAAAGGCACCCGAGCGGCACGGAAGGCGGGGGCCTTTGTGTATCTGCCCCCCGAAAAACACCTGCCATCATAAAAACACTGAAAGGGGGGGTGGCGGCGGAGTCATGCAGTAGCCGGAGGTCCTACGGTAATGCGACACACTCATCATAAAAAGCGGCCGATCCAATTGCACTGACGTAGGAGCGATCGCCAGAGCCTCACATGCTCCTGCTGGTAGCAGCCTATTTTAGACAGCCCCGCGAAGAGCACTAACGGGGCAGGAAAGCAGGGGAGGGGGGCGGGGGGTTGCTGGTATGCTGAGGGGACTGAGGAATGCTGACCGGGGAAGGAGTGAGGTAATGCTTAGCAACCTGTGCATTTATATAATAAAGGCAGAAAAATGGAGGAGGAGGGGCGGGGCTAGCTGAGGCGGCGGCTATCGCTAATTTAAGGAGAAGCAGAAACAGAGGCAGAAGAGCCGTAGGAAAGGAAGCTGCAGCAGACTGATTTCAGATGACTCAGAACGTGACCTCGCTGACTGCGTTATGCCAAAGAAGGAGGTGCGTGCTGCTCAAACACCACGCTCCGGACGAGGGAAGTGCACATTACCACTGACAAGTGGCGTTTTCGGCTGGCGCGACTCACGCAGGGGGGGCGAGATCAAGGTCCACGCGGCCATGCTGGTAATTAAGCCAAATGGCGACAAAATTGAAAGCAAGCACACCCACTTAGCTATCAGTGGACCAACGCAAAAGGTGAGGCGACAGGACATAGGGAGCGCAGCAACGAATCAGCGGCTGGGTGAGAGGCCCAGCTCAGGAAAATGAACGGGGGGATTCATGCTGATGCTTTTTGGCTAGCCGAACGCGTAGCAGCGGAGAGAGTGAAGCTACAGCCTGCCTTCCAGAACCTACAGTAGTCGGATTACATGCCAGGCCTTGATGGGATGTCCCTACTGAAGGCTCGTGGGAGTTTTACTTACACAAAAACGTTCTGAGGGCAGAATGAAAAATGATTGGTTCAGAGAGATAACCAATCAGATTGTAGAGGAAGTGGGTTCAAGCTACTAGAGCGGGTGGGACCGAGACATCTGATTGGTGGGTCCTGCCTCCTTTAGTTGCTTGGACCCACCCTCTCAATAATTTGATTGAATATCTGACTGAACCAATACTTTTGCATTCTGCCCTCAAAACATTTTTGTGCAAAACTCCCATGAGCCTACTGAAGAAGTTATTATAAAGAAATTCAGGTCAAACACTGAGACAAAAACGACAATAAATTATTACAAAAAAACCCACAGCATTGTTATCTATACAAGTAAGAGACAAACATCTTGCAAAAGTGCAGCATTACTGTAAATCCAGGCAGTTGATTAGACTATAATGTTCTATGGTCCACTAGTGGCTATTTGTACTTCAGCCTGTATTTTCGGTATGCAGGGTCTTTGTCAGTCATTATTAAATATCTTTTGTATTTAATATGAATTCTGCTCAATGTAATTGGATGTATAGCCATTTAGCTGTCATTCACTAACACACTGCAAGTTACTGAAAACAGGCACTGTCAGAGGAGAGTGTGTCTTCACATGGTAACCTTATTTTCGTATTAAGAGCATAATGCAGTACACCCCCCCCCGTATAATGACTGTACATGCATGCCCAAATGCAGCTCAGCTATCTTAGCTCCCTGGAACAGTACCTGCATCGTAAGATGGGTGGGTTGAAGCCACTCTGCATTCTGGGACAGATCTGACGTCCTCATTTAACTCCAGAACATCTTAAGTCGGAGGCAGCGCTGGAGACAGAGAGACGGTGTGCTCTGGATTCGGAGCTCCATTTGCTTGATAAATACAGGAGTCCCTGTGGAGGACACCTGGGGCACAGACGGCCCAGAAATGCGGTCTGGTCCGAACACGTGCTTATGAATGCATAGAGTGTTTGCCTCTCCACACTCCCTTCTCTCCCTCCACCCTTTCATTCCAGATCTGCCTCTCATTAACAGTGCTTTACAGCCATCTTTGCTGGACATGGTAGTGAAGGTCGAAGCCGTGAAGAAGAAGTGAACACCTTTATCAAACCGCGTAATCTGCTCTGCATATCTCTGTCTCCTATGCTGTACAGTACATGTCTCCGCACTCCTATCTTCTCAGATTTGAACCCCGACTTTAATTTCCTTGGAATGTTTACTTATAATCAGTGTGAATCATCAAGATTTGTACACTTTACCTTGGGAACACTCTGCTCTACCTGCTTTGAGGGTAATGTCACTGATAACGTATACCTTGTATAAATTCTCCGCCTGTCTTTGTTCACTGGAAACTTGCCATTCCATCAAGGTACAGACCTTGGTTACAATGGGGTTACATTCCGATAAACCTGCCGTAAAGTGAAAACGGACCATCGTAACCTGAGGAGTGTCGGTATTATTATTATTATTTGTTATTTAAATGATGTGAGTTACTCATGCCAACCAGTAGAATGGGACCTTTATCAGACTGTTTCTCTTTAATATTGACTGGTATGGTGAATACAGATAATTGCCGGAATGCCGATTTGCTTTTGCAGGCTATTCCTCAGTATCCCTCTGCTCCTCTCTGCCGGAATTAATATACACCCTTGTTCCAGCCAGTGCTATTTGATTATGCTACATGTATCTCCGTGTTGCCTGGCTATGCTTGTTGCTATAACCTACAGCCGTCTCCTGCCAGCTCAGTATCAGTGCCATACAATGGAAGGAGAAAGAAAGATTACCGTCCGTTAGTCACATTAAACAGGCATCGCAGAGGCAATGCGTTTGGATACGAATTAAGCCTTACAAAGCCGATTACAGTGCAAAGGGACAGTTCAGCTCGTGAGGTAGCATTAGGGCATTGAATTGGTCCTGGATGGATTAAGGTCTCTAGCATCTAAAGAGAACATGAAGAAAACATTACTATGCAGATGTAATGAAGACACGCTTTAATATGACTGGTTTATGACATCAATAATTCAAGCGTCAGGTGAAGGAAGGGTAGCACACCCACACATACGCTTACACGCTGCTTATGGCTTGATAATGTGCTACACTGAGTGCAAGCAGAAATACTTTGCTATAAATCGTCACAGAACATCTCACTATATGCTTTACCATCCTATGCTGTGTATTCAACTTTTATTTACTTAATATCTTAAATGAATAAGAAAATAACCCACTGCAACAAGCGGCAAGCCAAGTGCTGACAGAGGATTTGGAAAACATGGATATATGTGCTTCTTATAGTCCTCTGGATTTACCCCAGTTTGGTTTTATAATAATAGTCCTTTGAGCATAGCAGTTAACGCAGCATTTTGATTTTAACAGTACACGTGGCATAACCTGATAAAGGAATGTACTTTTCTTTAGGCTGATAGCCGAAGAAATAACGTTAATTAGAAGCCCACAGTGAAGTGTTCTCAGACTAAAAGGGCGAAATCTTTATCACGTGGTCTACCTACAGTTGGTGTTTTCACATGGTCCAAGGACATCTACAGAGGTTTCCGAGGCATAAGCCAGATCCGCGCCAGCAAGCCGGCACAATAGCTTGCCGCTCACGAGCACCAGACGGCGGGGGCTGGATACAAGGCGGCAGACCTGTGATAATTCAGCCGTGGCCGGTATCAGAAGGCGGGGTCAGGTGGTCGCGTACCTCCGGGGCACAACACCCACTGGGGGCGTGGCTCAGGTCAGGTCATTAGCAAGAGATTGCAGGTTGTCACAAACATGCTGCTCGGAATGTCAGCCTCCTCCCGCACCAAACGACTCGGGGGGGGGGTTTGTATGAGTCAGTAACAGAGAGGTAGTTACGCTGCGTGACTGCAGCTGCGTCATTCTCAGCAGCCACGCACAGTAATACGGCGCAGCCTGCAGACTGAAAACATCAATGGAAAAGTCTAAAGAAGCTGCCCAATTAACACCCTTTACCAACACATTGTTTTCATTACGAAAAAGCGATTTAAAATTCATTTACATTTATAATTACATTGGCAGTTACGCACCATCTTTTAGTTCTGGTTTCGTAAATTAATACAATAGACTGTTTTGTTCCGTTTTATGGTTTGTGCTCCTTTAATTCTCCAGCAGCAGTTTTGCCTACAACACAAACAAAACTTCATTTAGTGAGCTTTCAATCCTGTTTGCCAGAGATGATGTCAGTGTAGCCATGGAAACGGTTCATACGGATTACCCTTGCCCCTTCCACTGTATGGGTAGCATTCAAGCACTATTTCTTTTCATTGCACAAGCCCTGCTCCTCGGTGCTTAAACAAAACCGAACTACTTTGCAGACGGAAGATAAAACACACTTGTAAACAAATGAAAGGTTATCAGAAGCAATAGAAGTCAAGATTAGATGCTGTGTGTTGACAGACTAATAGGATGTAGACTTGAGTATTGATTTCACTATTTAGTTATTGGGGCCTGTAAGTCTGCAGGGATCAACAGAACATATATAGTAACAAGTATAGCGAATTCATAGTTCGTTGCCATTCAATAAGCACCTATTGCAATTTATAGTCCTAGAGGGGTCACAAGGGTTAGTGCAAAACCACAGACAGAATGGGGTATAAATATTAACAAAAACAATCATATAGCTGAAACATCCCATCTTTTTTAGCAATCCAATATTCAATCCCTAAGATAGACACAATGGCTGCATGTTGTATGTAAAATGCCACATCAGCCAGCCATCCAGATGTTTGCAAGAACCACCTGCTGAGAGTTTTACTCTTGAAGAGTTAAAGAAGTGAATGTATGTGCCCTGGTCAGAACCACTGAGCTTGGAGCACAGGGCATAAAACAGAGGTAACCCGTGGATAGGATGCCAGTCCACACGCATGCAATCACATACTATCCATTTAGGGAATCTAGTTAGGCTAGCTGCAATTTCTTTGGACTGCAGGAGGAAGTAATGGGAGTTTCAGACCCCCAACACTGAAGGTGTGAGGCAACAGTGCTACCTGCTGAGCCGCCATGCTAAGTAATACTGTTATTAATTAACTTATTTTACCACTAGATTCCTTATTTTACTTTAACAATGGTACAACACGTCCGTTGAGTGCAGGACACAAGCAGCTGAATGTGCAGTAACTGCATAGCCCTGTTTCTGCACACTTCAGGAAACATATGAAGGTATAACTGCTGTGCATACTGCTTCACTAAGGCTGCTTTTCCCAAAGTCACTTAAAAAATCTCACCTTCTTGTACCACTTTACAGTTGGGTGTAGCAGTTCAGGGTAAACGTCTTGCTGAAGTACTCTGCAGCTGGAGTCCTCCTGGCATTTGAAACTGTAACCTTTGGGCTGAAGCACTACAGCTAATGCTTAAGGTACCTAGTGCAAGGATGGAGGTGGAGGTATTAATCGTGGAAGCTTTTAAGCATTCTGAGATGTGGGCTGCCTTCTGGACTAAAAATAAAAAATTATCTTTTGAATAATTGCAGGACTCCAGAAGATGATAACCAGCTTTTAAGTCCATCCATACATTTTAGTACATGCCTGTCCAATTCAGGGGTGTTGGGGGCTTGGAGCCTATAGGCATAAGGGAGGGAACAACCCAGGATGGGACACCAACCAATCACAGGGCACACTCACACAACATTCACAATTATTGGCAATTTGGAAACTCCAATTAATCTCATTTTGGTTTTGGACTGGGGTAGGGGAACCCCACAATGACACAGGGAGGACATACAAACTTAGTACATGGCACATGAGGCCAATGCAGAGAATCGAACGCTGATCCAAGAGGTGTATGGCAACAGTGCTAACCACTGCATCACCCACAGTTTCAAGGCAATTGATATAATCCATCCATCCATCCATTTTCCAAACCGCTTATCCTACTGGGTCGCGGGGGGTCCGGAGCCATATCCCGGAAGCAATGGGCACGAGGCAGGGAACAACCCAGGATGGGGGGCCAGCCCATCGCAGGGCACACTCACACACCATTCACTCACACACCATTCACTCACACATGCATTCCTATTATGAGTCCAATTAGCCTCAGCATGTTTTTGGACTGTGGGAAAACCGGAGTAGGGGAGATTCGAACCCGAGTCCCAGAGGTGTGAGGCAACAGTGCTAACCACTGCACCCCCTGCGATACACTAAACAAAATTGAAAACATTACTATTTTTTTTGCAATTTAAATTATCCTGCATAAATATTCCGTGGTTTTTAAAAGACGACGTCATTCAGGAAGATGGTCTTCAAAATGGACAAAAAAATATGCTAGCCCCACAAACAAAGTGGGCAGAGGGGCCTCCTACACTGCGTATGACGCAGAGTGAGACATATTCACTCATTAATTAAATTGGATGCTATTTTTAGGATGATGGACCACAGGCTAGTCTGTGATTAGCTGTAGGCAGGCAACTGTCTCTGCATCTCATGTCCTAAGAGCTTTAGCTGTGTGTCAGCTGTGTGGGACCCAGTTTGCTCCCGGGATAGGATGTCTGCAGCTGTCTGACGAGCCACTGTGCATATCTTCATCTCACAGCGAAAAAAAAAAAGAAACATCGTAAATAAATATCTTTTGAAAATGCGAAAAGGTTCTGGAGCCAGTGCTGAACATTAAAACAAGAAAAATCTTGTAAACGACTGACAAACGAAGAAAGCTTTGACATTTTTTCCTTAGCTGCTGCGCCACTGTCAGGAACCTAAAGTAACCTTATTTAGAAATGTTTTGGCAGCATTTAAGCTGATTTTTAGAGAGAAAGCAATGGTTCGGTAACAAAACGGCTGAGCATTCTAGCTACATACATGACGATAACAGGCCCGATAGTCTGCAGGCACCTTTTGAGGACGCCGAATGTACAGAGGAGCCGCTCGCCCCAGAACATCCGTATCTAGGCTAACCTTGCTGAGGAGCCACTCATGGAGAACAAATGTTTCCAAAAAATCCCCAGCCACAGCTAAGCTAAAGGAAACACGGACAAGGGTAAACGCAAATAACGCTATCTTCGGGCCACAGTTACAGTGCATCTGAATGAATGTCACTTTCTTTACATTTGTCCCCCTACAGTATGTACGTGCATTTATTGCCAGGCTTCGAGCCCCCATAATCTCACTTTACCTGCCCTGACCTGTCTAGTTTCCCCACCGGGTCACGACGGCCAGAAACACCTCACCTCCCTCCTAAATCAAGGTCGCTCTGGAAGTACACCTCTAGCCAAACTCCCAGGGCAGTGAGCCTCACAGTTAATCATTGTGGATCTTTAAGGTTATTTTTGGATCTTTCAGTCTGTCACAGAAAACACCTCTATATAGCACACATACTGTAAAGGCCACTTCTGTTAACTGCATTGGTATAAAAATATTTTAAATACTGCCTTAACCACAGGCCTGCATTTCATTCACCTATACAATTGTACATGCAATGGTTTCCTTTCATTTAGGTCATGTAAGAATAATAATGCAGGCCCAGCAGAATCTATAAGGGCTGGTGATTTTCTGGGTGTTTGTCACCAGGAAATTTACAAAGTAGAGACTGAGACACAGGCAGCCTCTGTGACCTTGTTTGTCCTGTAAGTGAATTGCATGACTGAACGGTCAGACAATGGTATGATACACAAAAGTGGCGAAAGAAAACTAATAAAGAAGTAAAACACCCTTTTCCGTTACCAAGAACAGCATGGTTAAGCATCGTTTCCCTACACTTAAAAAATGACTTCTTACTGGTCCCCTTAAACAGTCACTTAGACACCTTTTAAATGATTTCTGCAGTCCAACATGGAACAAACCCAGAAGAGAAGATTGTTCTGTAAAGCAGTGCCGGTTAAAATCATATCTTTTTGGGGCCCGCTCATTCATTTCTTTGGGACAAATGCTAATGCTAACTATGACAACCTTAACCCCTACCCAGCCCTAACCATACCATTGTATTTTTAGTTTTTTCAGTGCAGTCACAGATTTTTATAAAATAGAGTTTTTCCATATAGGGACTAGGTATTCATCAAGTTGTGGGGACATTTGGTCCCCCACAAGGTAAGGTGTACCTGGACCATGCACACAGTCAAAAATTTGGACACGCCATCATCTGGCTCTTAATGGAACAATGACTTAAAAAAAAACCTTGCTAGACCTATTTGGTTTGGGGATGGACCAGAGAGTGAACTAAAGAAGCATCCAACAAGTGCTTAACATATGTGGGAGTTTCCCGAAGACGGCTGGCGAGACACTAAGAGTGTGCAGAGCCGTCATCAAGCAGAGGGTGGATAAGAAGAACATGAAATATGACGCTTTGGGATTTCTTTCCTGTTTTTGGTCACTACATATTTCCAGGTGTGTTATTTCATTTTTTGTTTTAATGTCTTTAATATTATTCTAAAACATCAAATGTAGTAAAAATAAAGAAATGCTATGAGTAGATGTGTCCAAGAGGGATATTGTATCTCCATTATCCACCATAGAATTAAAGGTTTGTAATTTAGTATTAATAATCAGGTTTGTAATTTAGTATTAATAATCACAATAATTAAACAATTAAGTGTACGTTTTAAAAATAAATATATGTATCAGCCAGCATCACTCAGTCACATCTTATGTTAGTCATAGTACTATTTTCTATGTTATAGCACATGCATCCATCCATTTTCCAAACCGCTTATCCTACTGGGTCGCGGGGGGTCCGGAGCCTATCCTGGAAGCAATGGGCACGAGGCAGGGAACAACCCTGGATGGGGGGGCCAGCCCATCGCAGGGCACACTCACACACCATGCACACCTACGGGCAATTTAGTAACTCCAGTTAGCCTCAGCATGTTTTTTGGACTGTGGGGGGAAACTGGAGTACCAGGAGGAAACCCCACGATGATATGGAGAGAACATGCAAACTCCACACACATGTAACCCAGGCGGAGACTTGAACCTGGGTCTCAGAGGTGTGAGGCAACAGTGCTAACCACTGCACCACCATGCCGCCCCCCACATCCATACAGATTTGTAAATGTGAGGAACTGCACAAGCTAACAAATACATTCCCGGGCCACAAGAACTGCTGTTTCATTTCAGGTTTAAAAGTTTGTGATATACATTTATTATTAAACGATACTGACTGTCAAAATTGGCCATTAGTCTAAAGCAACAAGAGGAAAACAATGTTGGTTGATTAATTTAGGAATATGATGGAATATCTGGTTTCATTGCTAATTGTGCAGCACAGACAGCAGCTAATATTACAAGTGATTAAGTCATATGATTACAACTTAATACATTTGTTTTTAACATCATATAACCTATATTTCTGAGCTTTTTGCTTTCTCGATGATTGTGTTTTATTGGGTCTGATGAAATCATACTATACCATTCATAATATTTTTCGCATTTCTGAATTATTGAGAACACCAGCACATTAGTCTACTTTAGACAAGGAGCTTTGACTCTTTAGCACTTAAATTCAAATAGGTAGTAAAACATATTATCTGGTATTTCTTCGGGACACTCATATGTTTATTTGAAAAAAATGTGCAATATTTACCTAAGCATGTACAGAAATTGTGCTTGTCAAAGTGATGAAATAAACACATCCATCTATTTTCCATGACTGCCTGAGAGGTACCGGGCTGCGGAGAGCCTGGAGTTCATTCCAGGAAGCACAGGGCACAAGGCAGGGGAGATTATGGATGAAAGGCCAGACATTCACAGGGCACACTCACACACACATCACTCGCTATGGGCAGCTTAGGGATGCCAGATTGCCTAAGCACATGTTTTTGGACTTGAGGGGGGTGTACACCCACGCAAACGCAGAGAGAACATGCAACTATCACACACAGAGCCCAGGGCAAGAATCGAATCGCCAACCTTGCAGGTATTAAGACACAATTCTCCCTGCTGAGTCACTCTACCACCCTCAATAAACATACAGTAGAATAATTTACAGTTATACAAGCGGTGCATTTACATAAGTTATCACAGTGAAATAATTAGGACTGAAAATAAAAATAAACGCCACTGAAGGTGACAGAGAATTGAGAGATTTTGTCAAAGATTCATGAGTTCCCTTTATGACACCCACACACAATCTGCCAGCACACACATTGGTCTGGGTCCCCTGGTCACACCCATTCCCATGACACTTCAAAATAGGTCAAATCTCAAGTGCATACAAGCAGTGACAATTTATATTCATTTTGAAGGCCTTGGAAGCACTAGGGCCGATTGTTTGTACTGGAATTAACCAGAACTCCTGGACAGCCAATCTAAGCTTTTTCCAAACTCACAAAATGTCATTTTATATTTGGAAAAACAACTGAAAACAAAATTCCAAAAGCAACACTCAGTATAGGTCCACTTCTGTCCATATCTTTAACAGTGTGATGACAAAGTGCATTTATTTTATGGGGAAATAAATACTTATTTATATAATCCTAAAAGCATGATAAATGCAGTACAAACTTCACAGAAAGCGGACATCGATTCCGTATCAGGTAAGAAAATCCCATCTTGACATATCAGCCCATGAGCACTCAGTGGAAGAGGTGAATCCAAGACACAAAATATTGTATATAAGCTGGCATCTGCCAGACTGCAGCGGCGAACTCTGATATAATGCAGGTCGTTACGGCAATTTCAAACCAAACACCATGAGCCACAGACTTGCATAAATGTTTCATTATAAGACTAAAGTCCAGAAATCAAGGTTCCAACACAACCATTCAATAAAATTATGCTGCCCACAATCTCGTTCTAACTTCTTGTCTTGTTTGACTAACCAATTTAGGTCATTTTTTTATTGTTGTTTTCAATAATCTACTTAATCAAAAGTCCTTGAGCCTTAAAGTAAATGTCTCTTTTAAAATATTCCATTCCACTTAACTTCGAAAACGAAGCAAGAACAAGCTGCTCAAGCTGTGGCAGGTTTATAATTAGTTTTCACAAGCACAAGCCAGATTTACTTTCACCTCAGGCATCACAGGCAAAATGTGAAATGTGTTGCCACGTATGATTAGGGGCGGTTTGCTTAACACGCACAGTTCAGAATAACACTGCACACTTTGAGACTGAAAGAATGTCAACAGAAAGCTACAAATAAACTCGGACAATGACGTTTGTCGCCCATAAATCCACAAGTCATGGTACAATGTGTTGCTGGATAGGTGTCCGCTAACTTTGCACGACGGTATTGTGTGACTTACATTAACTCTCTTTGGCAAAAAGCTGTGGTTGACACGCTAGTTGGTGGCTGACAGACGACGGTTTTCAAGCCTTTCAACAGGTTTTATACAAGATTTGAGCCAAGACCGTGCCTGACACAGCAGCAATGCAGGCGTACATAGGGATGGGACACATCTAAATTGCAAATCATTCTACTTTTTGCGTCTTCATTTTAAATTTGAATACTTTCTCATTTCAGTGATGATTATTTCCAGAATTTGCTGCTTTGTGAATCATGGTTACAGTATCTCTCATGACAATTCCATCAGTAATTTTGGAGAAAGAGACTATAGCTGCACTGTCCTCTGTGATCTAAAGCCAAATATAAATAAAAATAAGATTTATATCTACTTACTAGATGATTTAGGTTCCTGGACATAAATTAAATGCAATAAAAGTATCTAAACAATGCAGATTACTGGAATGTACGTACACTTTGTAAGCTGGGAAGGTCAATTAAACTGTGAGGTTTGTATATCCGCCCATCCATTCTC
Organism: Brienomyrus brachyistius; assembly: GCF_023856365.1. Classification (NCBI taxonomy): domain Eukaryota; kingdom Metazoa; phylum Chordata; class Actinopteri; order Osteoglossiformes; family Mormyridae; genus Brienomyrus; species Brienomyrus brachyistius. The sequence goes on along the minus strand of NC_064537.1, from coordinate 20,106,080 downwards.
CATACCCGCCTTTCCAGAGCAGGGTCTTGGGGGTCCGGAGCCCATCCCGACAAGGCAAGGAGCAGCTCAGAGAGGGGGCGCCAACTCTGTGAAGTCTGTGATACTGACAAACAGAATGAAGTGAGATTTTTTTCTGTCTTGTTGTATCTTGTCCCTTATTGTTCTTTTGGCATTTTGCAAATTACCTTTTCATTTTTCGGGTATGAGAGCTGGTGCGTGGTGATGGGAGATTTCAAAGCCCGTCGTGGGCGGGGCTAATCAGACATTACAGAAAAACTTTGCACTGAGCGGATAAAGTTCAGTGTCTGAATATTTCCTGCAGTAGAACTGTGATCTTGTTTGAAATGATTCTGGCCTCCATAATGAGATTTAATTCCAGATCTCCTGCTTCAGCTGAAACAATGAAAACTGCTTTGCTTTTCAGCGTCTGGCGTTTATGCATGAATTTATTGATTCCCTTAGTGGTATTGAGGAAGGTAATATAAGTATGATTAAGATTTTTATTTAAAGACTTTAACATTCATGTTGAATTACTGGCAAGAAAATTCATTGAGGTAGAAAAATACAAAAGCAGAAGGTAGCGATAGACTGAGGAGTCGTAACAGCAGCTGTTGTGAGGGGCTGTAGTGGCAGCTTACACTTCATGCAATAAGGAAGAAATATTTGGGCCGTACCTGATTAGTTGAAAAGCTAAAAAGTTTATGACTTTTAATGAATGAAAATAAAAGGTTGGCTTACTCTTCTACCCCCCCAAGAAAGGCTGCTAACACATAAAGCATGGAACTCCATGCCCTTTGCTGAAGGGAGCAGATTATCATACGGAATTATCAGCAAGACCAGTAAGGGTGTATCAAAGGTGAAATCTTATACAGATTAAGGACATTACGCCACGCAAAGATTGCAACTTTAAAAAAAGCAAAAGATGTGCCACAGAATGTAGAAAACATGAATTTATGCAGTGTGTTAAGATGAATACTTTTCATTAGCTACATTTAAGGGACAATCTAAAAACACACTGGCAGGTAAAGTGAGTATAACCACAAATACTCTTCTTTACTGGAAAAATCCTGCCGCATTTTATAGTGACACTAATAAATCTCATACATTATGTAAATAATTAACATGAAATCCGAACTTTGTGATGATTGTCTTCCCATGAGTCGATTTAGCCTTCAGTTTACCACAGAATACAATTATGCAAGATCATCTTAGGAAAGTAAACATTCATTTACCATTATCTGCACTGCTCTGTGTAAACCTGATTATTTATCGGGACCTTTGTCTTCCCAGGATCCAACAGAATGCAAATCTTGATAAACATATTGCTTCCTCGGTGGAGAATGAGCTCCTTGTTCGAAATCAGTCCTCTGGAAAGGATGCAGTGCTGAATTATCATTGTGTATGCGGTGATGCATCGCCGATGAAAGGAGAAAAACAGTGTGCTCTGATGGTCTGAAGAATGGAGTGAGAGGAGAAAGGAAATGAATGGCGAGTGAACACGGGCCACGAATGGCAGCAATAAAGTGCGGACGAGCGATGCCACATGACAGCATAACAAAGTGTTCAGTGTGAGCGGAGGACCAGGCTCCGCAACAAAGAAAACAGTGAGGAGGCGCGAGAAAGTTAGAGGCATGAAGGCTGTGGACACGTCAGTGTGGATTCAACTGCATGATCACAATCAAAAGCGGTGATTAGCAGGAATTCCACAGAGGCCCTGCATTTCGGGGGGGGGTGGGGGGTGTGGCTCTGTGGGCCCGGATGCTGCGCCTGCGCTTGGAACCTCATTGGATCAAATCCCCCAGAGTCAAAATACTTTCACACTGAGCCCTTAATCAGGGACTTTCTGACTCTACTTTTTTAATTGAATGTTTATTTCAATAAAAATCTGCTAAATAATTAAAAAAAAAATCATGTTTCATCTACACCCCACTTTTTAAAGCCTCCCCTCCATGTACACTAATGAGGGGGGCGATCATGCTAGTTTATATGCATACCTTCCCAATCTTATTCCTGCTTTGAAATATTACTTTTGCTGGACTTAACATACCAGTCAAAACAACCACCATCTTTCTTGTTTATGCCATATAATAAGAATGTGCCTATATATTTTTTAAGGATAGATGAGTAATGTCTTGGCTGTATAATGTATGCTCTGTCAGGACTGCAGCTGTGATTTGCGAACAATGTTCAAGTAAACTTTAGTTTGTTATGCCGCAGTTTGCCCAGTTCCCAGTATCTGGTGACACAGATTAATCACGTCTGCGGACATTTCCAAAACATTGTTTAGTTTTGCATAATATACAGTTATGACACTGGGCTGCCTGTGCCCAGTTAAATAAGGCCTTTTAAAGCAATGTGAGAACATGAGAGGATATCCTCCTGTTTGTTTGGGTGTTTAATGTGTAAGTGTTATATCAGTATATTTTTCTTTTCTTCAGGAGTTTCATCTTGGTAAAAGTGCCGTGACTCTGCGAATGCATGAGAAAGCAGCAGAGAAAATTCAATCCTTTTCAATCTGTTAGTTTACCCTCCTAACTATTTTCTTGAAGGTTAAAAAGTCTGTACTCTGTCACTCTTAATAATGGCGGTCCGATGAATTAATTTTTCTGCATTTCTCATGTTTTGTCTGCCTTATAGTCCTGCCTGTCTGTCACTTTGATTGGTCGGGTGACCAAAAGTGACATTATAACTATATCACTATAGCAGTCACCCTGCATAAACCAGACAGATTTTCTCTTCTTCAGCAAAAAAAGAAGCAGACTCAACCAGTTCGAGAACATGTCACTGGTCCATCTGTTCTTAATGAGAGGTGGCATGATCGCTCGACAGTTAGCAGTGCTGTCACACACCACCAGGAAAGGGGGTCTGAATTCCGCCCCCGCTGTGTGTGTGTGCAGTCTGCATGTTCTCTCTGTCTCATGTCAGCTTCGTCTATGTACTCCAGGTCTCCCCCACAGTCCAAAGACACGCAGCCGCGCTGAGTGGCACTTCCAAATTGCCTGCGGTGTGTATGATTGTGCGCGTGACCGTATGCACGTTTTTGGCATGCGAATCGGAATGCCATCCTATCCAGGGTGTCCCCTGCCTCGTGCACTCTGACGCCTGGGATAGGCTCTATACACTCACCCATGAACCAGGTGAAAGCTAGGAAATCAGTTTACTAAGTAGGAAATGCATAACAGCATATATTGCTATTTTTGTTTTAAGCTTTCTCTTTTTTCTTTACATGAGATGTTTAGTCGTATAAAATAAAGAGTTGTTAAAAATATCTGACAGCCAAAGTGATTTTTTTGGGAGAGGGGTTGTTGATTCAAATCTGATAGCATTTGATAGCTTTTTTGTGAGGTCTTCAGTCTTTCAGTCAGACCATTACATTGTTAATCACCAACTCTGACTAAAAAATATGGAGATGTTCTACTTTTTGTTAGACGCAAGGATTACCATCATTCTGTCAGTAACCTGGTGTTTAAGCTCCTGGAAGATGGTATGTCCCTGGGGGTCTGTTCCACTCCTCATCACATGTCCGGACCAGCCATTACTGTCACATGGTACTTATATACTTACACATCGGATCAAAATAGTGCATCGATTTCAGTTCATTTGATTTGGATACGAATCAAAAATTACGAAAAGTAGACGCAGGGCAAGTATATGATGAAGTGTTTATTTACAATATAGGTGTTTATAATGGGCCATCAGTCATTCATAATACTTAGCTTTAAGGTTTTTCCCAATTCATTCACAGTCCCTAACCTATTCCTTAAACAAGGGAAATGCAACCCTGATCCTGTGCCCGTGTCCAGGAGGTTTTCTGTCCTACCTGATGAGTTACTATCTGCCTGAGATCAGGTGTGATTTTTCAGAGACCGGGTAGGATAGAAAACCTAGCAGATACCGGCACTCCAGGATCAGAATTGCCTACTCCTGGACCAGGATTGCCTACCCTTGGATCAGGATTGCTTACTCCTGGATCAGGATTGCCTACTACTGGATCAGGATTGCCTACCCTTGGATCAGGATTGCCTACCCTTGGATCAGGATTGCCTACTCCTGGAACAGGATTACCTACCCTTGGATCAGGATTGCCTACTCCTGGATCAGGATTGCCTACCCCTGGAACAGGATTGCCTACCCCTGGATCAGGATTGCCTACCCTTGGATCAGGATTGCCTACTCCTGGATCAGGATTGCCTACCCTTGGATTAGGATTGCCTACTCCTGGATCAGGATTACCTACCCCTGGATCAGGATTGCCTACTCCTGGATCAGGATTACCTACCCTTGGATCAGGATTACCTACCACTGCACTAAACCCATGACAACAACAGAGAAATATGTGTCGCCTAACCAACAAACTATGGAACTCGGTGTGAAGATTGGAGCATAAACATGTTTGTAAGGAGATAGTCAGATAGACATCCAAATGTAACACAGGATCTCCATGACAGCCACCAACTGAGTTGATATACAGTACAGTGACATATATTCATGGGTGAATCCCGGCTTGTGATGGAACTTGTGCAAAGCTGGACAGCTAAATAAAACAGAACCTCATGAAAGATGAGAGGGACAATCAAACTTGTCACAGCTTGTTTAACTGCAGCTGGAAGAATGACTAATGTGGATGGAAGAAGTTAGCACAGTAGCTAATGCAGAGCATCACATGGTCAGAATATCACTGCAAGAAATGTCTGTTTATTTTCCAGCCTGCTGCGGTGTTTATAGAGCTGCACTGTCTAAAGGGGAGTGTGAGGTTAGGCCAGGAGCTAGCTAGCTAGCCAGGAGAGCAGCGGTACTGTGAGACTACACTGCAGGACTCACGCAACAATGGGACACACTGCAATGAAGGACAGTTTTACACACTGCCATTTCGGGCTAAAGTTCATTAGAAGGTGTGTGAACAGGTCAGAAAAACAATACCCTCCTGTTATACTAACCTCTGCGCAGAGCGAAAAGAGGAGCCACTCTACTTGAGCTAGTACTGACGTGGTAAAAGATGTGGTAAGTAGTAACATGCTCATACCATTTTAAAAATGGACTGTTCAGCTTGACAGGGAAATGCGAAATGGAATCGGTGAGCAGATGCTCATGCAGACAATGGATTATGGTTCCTGGATGAGGCACATACTACCAGAGAGAGCCACGGGAATAATGCAAACAAACTGACAGACTAGTAACTCTTCCATCCATATTCCCATCATCGTTACAAGTGCCAAATGCATATTCATAAACACCTAATGCATCGGACATAAGGTAATGACATTGCATTTTACGTACTGTATGTGTTCTTTGTGTGCTTCAAGTCAAATGTTACTGAAATCCCTTTCCCAAACCGGACTATTTTTTTCACTGAACAATGAGGCCAAAATAGCAGCATAGCAGAAGTTAATTAGAAAAGCATTAGGGCATTCCATGAGCAAGCAAAAGCACTGTGGAGCGCAGGGACAGTCCCTAACCCAAGGTTGTTCTAATAGCAAACATTTCTGGCTTATTTCAGGTTAACGGCCCCCTCCAGTTCCTCCCTAAAGCAACGTCACTCATGCCTCCTATCATGAGGAGATGACCGTCACTGTTTGGCGGGGGAGGGGAGGTTGTGGCCGACTAACACAACTTCAGACAAGTCAGAGGCATCCAGCTAGATCTTATCGTGATGCTCTGGCCCTGGGCATGTCTTCAGACTGGGCGGGGAAGCTGGCACACCAGCAGTTGTTGATATTGTGTTAAGAGTTATAATCATGAGGCCTTTCGACTTCTCAAATACGCTGCTGTGAAACTTGAACCAGATCCACAGAGTAGTTCCCCTTATGCCCTGTTCCAGTTCTGTCCACAATCCATCGCATTCTTCGCGCACAGAAGGGGGCATGCGTGGTCCTACTGCGCCTCTAAACTGTCGACATGCAGAGTTTTCCTTGATGTAAACCTTGACTTTTGTGTAATACAAGATCCCACTTAACTGGAAAAAGTGAAACGGCAACTTTCAGGCCATGTGCTGCAATGGAAAGCAAATAAAAATGTCCAAGCATCTCCAAGCATCAACATAGTGCTACATCTAAAATAGAGGCACTTTATTTACCCCCGGGAGCACGCTGGGCAGTTTTTACATGCCTCATCTTGCTCTCCATGAAAGACATAAACATGTACATACAGGTGAGGCACGTTTTGAGGTCAGGGAACAGCGTCGGCCAGGGTCCCAAAGGTTATATAATTACTCCACTGGTCACGGGATTCAAACCCACAACCTTCCGGACGAATACCCCTAATCCATTGAGCTACACACTGCCCCATTATGTACTCGTTAAAACTAAAAAGCTCATTTAACATCATTTTGATTGGTAAGGCTAATGTACAGTTCCATAATGCAGACTACAGCAGCCTTAAAGAGTGATCGAGTCAGAAATCAATTGTGCGTGTGTGTCTGTGTGTGTGTGTTCACGCGAGAGATCATGCTGGAGGATCTCTCCCTCTCCTGTTTCCAGGCTTTCTTCAGTTTCACCCTATTTCGGAGCCTGCTAATTAAGCATGTATTATTGAGAGCAAAGGCTGTATAATGTTTTCCCACCACTAACAGACCCAACACTGCATAGTTCTCTGAAGCCCCGTAAGGCTGGCCTGCACTGCAGTACAGTGATCTGCCTTCAGTAGACCCCAAGCTGATTTAGAGTGTGCCTTACACCGGCATCACATGCTAACCATCTCTGACACTTCATTAAAAAAAATCTACTGGAATTTCCCATGTCTTCGTAACAAATGAAGAGCTTTCCAAGTGCTGAGGGGAAGCGCAGCAGTCAAACGGATCTCTGGAACGGTGATATTCACAGAGCCTTTGATATGCTGGCTGTTCCCACATTAGGAGCCTGTCTTCTGAGGAGGAGCAGGGCAGTCAGCAAGCAACAAATGGCGGAGCGGTTCAGTGGCAACAGGAACGTCTTTAATTTTTCGAGCGGATATCAACACATATGACAGATAACAACACGCAGCAGAGCCAGACGGCTGAAATTAGAGACCTTGGCAAAAGTTCACTCGCTTCTTGTGTGTCTGCTATTCGAGAATTTAATGTGCTTCCAATATTTCAGAATATCATTTACCTAAAGGCATTAAACAAGACAACGATGCTATTTTGAATAAAATGTAGTAAGGTGACATCATTCCAAATACCTTCCAGTTAATCTGTTTCAAATGTAGGCACTTCATTTGCCTTTTGGTATATGCCTCTGATCTCAGCCCAATATTAAAACATCGTAATATAACAGCCGTACCAGATTAAATACTGTTCAGGATTACCCTCACTGGTGAATGTTTAATTTAAAAGAACAAAACGAATCAGTCAAGCAGCTAATTCACACCTCTACCTTGACTACGAGAAGAAAATCAATAGTTCCCCTTAAACTAAGCATCATCTTGAATTATGGGTATCTGCGAGGGCAGCAAATGCAACAAAAGAATCACGTGGATTCTTCCAAAGGTGTGTGCTAGGGTTTCATTTCCTGCCCCGCCCGGTGCAAAGCGCGTTAATCTTTCGACTCTGCATGAGCAGATGCCAGCGGAGGGGGGTGGGGGGTCGGCGGCCAAACACCCTGTGCCGAGCAGCCTGGTCTCCCCATGGGTTACCGATGGCACCGGGCGCTCTGCTAACTGGACCAGGCCTTCGCTAGTGCCTCGTCTGCTTCCCCCACCCCCACCCTCCTTGCATATGTCTGCAGAATAAACTCAGACTCCCACAAAAAAAAAAAATAAATGCCACGGCCAGAATCACAGCGGCTAGCCGGGGAGCCTGGCCGCACCAAGCTCACGTTTCCAGAAGAGAGGGGCTATAAACTGGTTGTTTTGCCATCTTTTGCTCACCATTTGTGTAACAGATTAAATTCCCTCGCCTCCTGTGTTGTCAAATTACACATCTTTATTTGTAGAACAGGACTCGGCACATTCACTAACATCATTACTATTTTCATTTTGGTCTCCAAAGCTCTCAGAAATATTTGACTGAGCAAAGTTTTTCCTGACAATATAACATCTTCTGAGTCAGATTCGGCCAAATCACCTGGCCAGTTTACTTGCTATTGCAAAAAAAAGACACTTAGCACATTATTGTGTAGCCTGTTTGCATCATAAATGCTGTTTGGGCCTTTTTTAGGTCTGTGGTTCTGGTCTATTCCTGTCCAGACACACACTTGTGGTGGCCAAGGTATCTGACAAACTAAAAAGCAGATATTTATGAAAAATAAAACTCTTTGGTAGAAAATAATTCTTATATGTGAATTTTCATCCATTTATGCACCCAAAATACCAGATATAGTTTTGGAAACTGTAAAATTTGCAGATATTGAGAAACACTGAACACTAGCAAAGGGAGAAATCAGGCCTTAAAACCTGCTTTGGGTAGGACTACCATCTGCTGTCAGTTACTGTTTGGTTTGACCCAAATGGTGCCAACTATAGCAACCAATGGGAAGGGGCCAGTTGGTAACTGACAGCAGTCAATCCCTCCCTTTTGGACCTAACAAAAGAAAGGATGTGAGTCATTGCGTTTGCCTTAGCTATTATCTTTAAGTTTCCATGTCTGTGCATGTTCCTTATGTGTGCTTCTAGGACAGCAGGGGGACCCACAGAAGGCCGGGAAAGCAGTGCACACAGAGGCACATGCCTGCTAACGCGAGCCAGCATGGCCACCATGCACCACAGCCTTTAAGTTAAATCTCAGCATATCGAACTGCCACTCATAACTAGATTGACTATGATAACTAGAGTTTCAGGAGCTACGTTTACTGTACTGCCTTTGATTAACTGAATTTTAGCACAAAGGATATTAAATGGCAAGTAGATCTTTGTTTTGTCTTACCTGTTCTAAGTGCTTATGCCCTGTATGTAACCTCTGTGGATATTGTACTGAGTTGGACGGAACATTTTGTGCTTCTTGTGATCTACGTGTGCCATTGCCTTCAACGGCAGGTGTGTCCCAGACAGTCCAACCACATGAGCTCCCTCAGTGTTCTGATGCCTGCCGACGTTTCATGGATACTTTACCTGTTGGGGCAGTTTTATGAGCGCCGCTTGAAAGCAAACCCTGGCTGAAAGCAAAGACCCTGTTGTGAAATCCTTTGACGATGTAGCAGGTGCCATTATAGCCTGGATGGGCTACTGTGTTTTTTCCTAACCCTAGAACACAGGAGTTTCTTTTTATAGATGTGGAGCACACAGAACTCAATGCTCAGCAGAATGCTATTAAAATCTGCGATCTCTAAGGTTACATCACTATACTCATCAGCATCTGACCTACTTCACATATTCGTATATTAAAATTGCTGTCATTGGAGCCTATCTCCATTGCCAAGTCAGCCAAGCTCGGACGAACGTTATTTTGGCTCTTAATGATATCGTAGATGTTTAAAAATCTGTGTACATTTGTCAGAGGGTGTTAGATAATTTTATGTCCATGTGAGCAGTTAGAACACCTTTCTGGTTTAACTTTTACTCTGGAGGGTTTGGATGATGGCACTGCGAAGCCTGATTCGCTCGCCCTAAGAGTAGACGTAAACAATATAAGGCGTTTGGCTTCCTGATTTATGAAAAGGTTCGTAAAAATAACAGCTTTATTATTTATCACCTAGAAGATAATTGGAATTGATCAATTGTTGCCCTTGCAATTTAATCCTATCGGTTCTCAGAAATTATTTTAATAAGGGGAACAATTCTCAATGGAAAACCTATTTAATTTTAATTATATGTTGCTAATCAATCACAATCAGGATAATAAGGACTGTGTTAAATCAATATGGTTTTTTGAGTGCATTTGGGAATAGTTTTATGACAATGGGACATTGGTTATGAGTTTTGCTCTCAAGGTGTCTGTCAACTGCATGCACTGAATTGACTAGAATAGATGTAGAATGTCAAATGACTATCTATGTATTTGTTTTTGTTAAGGCGTCAGTTATTATGTTAATATGATTTCTATGTGATTGATACTTTATTATAGTAGGCAAATCTGTTATTTTATGCACAAACCAAAGAGAGCAGTTTGTGTCCTATTTTGTTTGACCACCTGCATTCTAAAGAATGATTGCAGCCACACATTTAAACAGCAAATATAGATCTTCCTCTCGCTCATTCTCATCGAAGAATCGTTGGGGAAACTCTCTTCATTTGGACGTTGCTAAGGAACCATTTCAAAACGCTAACATGGACAACAGTGTCAGTTTCGAGGTTCTGGGACGGCTGAATTTCAGTGGAGGGGGGGTCCTTATTCATTCCTGCACACTTGAACCTCTAATGGTCTGTGCCTTACCAGACAAGCTCATTTGGGGGGGGGGGGGGGGGGTCAATGCTTGAGTTACTGCTGGGATCCGACAAATAGGGTGACGGGGGGGGGGGGGGGGGCGGGGAGCCGCTCCAAGCAACCGATGCCTTAGAAGTGTCAAGCTATGGAGTGAGACGCAAATCATCTTCAGAGGATTCATTAAAGCAAAGATGAATATGCAAAATTCATTCAAAAGAGGGAAAGACTGTAAGACAGGCACCTACGTGAACATGGTATTTATTAGTAATAATAATAGTGAACATAAAAGCGGAAATAAACAAGCCCTCAGGAACTTTGTCATGGTTACCTGGACGTCACTGAGGTCCCCCAGTTCAACATGTATTTTACGTCTTGAGTGGCCTGTAAAGAGGACAATCACATCCAAAAGTGCTAGAAAGTTTTGGGCACATTTCTGGATTGTACATGGAATACTCCTGGGAATACTCCTTGGAATACTCTTGGGAATACTCCTTGGAATACTCCTGGGAATACTCCTGGGAATACTCTTGGGAATACTCCTTGGAATACTCCTTGGAATACTCCTTGGAATACTCCTGGGAATTTGTTATACAGTCGGAACAATGTATTTATTCTTTTGATGTATGCAGTGATTATAGATCTCGATGTTATTGCACCCTCACAAAAAACATGCCTTTGAAAGAGGCGTTTTTTTTTTAATAGTGAGTTTATATCCGCTCGTGATATCGAAACGTGTCAGTGCAGTTAAGCTCCAGGGTCCGCTGAGGGTGGGGCAGGAAGTAAAGCAGCAGCTGCTGTCAGCCTCCTGGAGCTGGGGAAGGAAGGACCCTGATTGGCTCTGGGACAAAATGCGGGCCCCCCGTGGCCCCCCGCACATTGTGCGGCACATCTGGCACGCAACTTGCGCATATAAATAATGCAGGAGGGGGAGTGAAATGGGCCCAGACGCATTAAAGGTTCTTACAAGCTAGAGATCACATTTAGGGATTACATGTGCTGAGAACCTCAAACATCTAACCAGGTCCTGAGTGCCAGTAACAACGGGGTCAAAGGGCATCAGGGAAATGGTGCGAAAATGTGAATCCTGGCACAGCAGTAGCTTCCTGTGAATATTCTCAGCTAGATTCTGAGGAGCATGTCCTCCCACAATACCCTGAACAAGGTCTCCTAAGCAAAGTTGGAAAGTTCAGCTTCAGGAGATGCAAATCCAGATCAAGATTTTGTTTTAACAAATCAGTTAAGTATTCTGTGAATGTCACTCTCTATTCTCAGCTGGCTGGTTGAAAGAAAATCTCGGTCTGGATTTGCATTTTCTGAGCCTAATCTTAATCCTAAATCTCTCAATCAAGCAGCCTGCATGTGTAACTCGAATACCACTTCAATTCCTACTTATTTCTGTCAACTTGTTAAATAAAGTATGTATGTGGGGTGTATGTGTTAAGAGACAAAAAATCAAATCAGAGCTTAATAAACTATATTTGACTGGTATTCTTACAAAGGGCATTGTCCCGTTATTGTATAATAAGCACCGCTCATTTTATTATTCAGTGGCTAATGAACAATTTACTGAAGGATGTTAACAATCTTTACAGAATTATTAGTGACCTAAATCCTCTTAACAGGAAAATAAAACCGGATTTTTTTTTTCTGTGATTAAGTATTTAGTTACTTGAAAAATCAATGGGCTGAATATTGTGTTGTGCCCAGTTATTCGGGCACCATGAAAGCAAGATAAGTTCCGGTATCACTTATGCAGCGTTTTATCATTGTGAGATTTCTTCCTTAAAAGCATAATCTCCTCCGAGTCTATTTCAGGCCGGCAGCCTCATAGAAGCTTCAGAAGGAGCCAAAATGCTCAGAAGGCTCCGCTGCCGTCTGCCGGCATTCCCGTCATCTGTAATATACGTACAAAGTTAATTCCTTTCAAATCTCCCAGTGTAAAATATTATTTTTTGCTTTAGATGGATTTATTTTGTATTCTCAAAAATTGAAAACAGGAAGTTGGGGGAGGGGGTGTTACGCAATCCGCTCTTTAAAACACTAAAGCTCGGGATTATGTATAATTATATGCAATATACTTTTAAAATAGTGAACAACATGAGATCCGTGACTTGTTTACTGATGGGTTCGTTTCAAGCCTGGTTTCATAAAGGGTGTATTTCAAGGTCACTCAAAGTGAATCACTTAACAACCACATCAAGGATAATGAAAGTCAGTTAGTCAAAATGTTAGATTACAGTTATATGTCACTCCACGGTAGAAAAAAAAGGAGAAGACCCAGTGCTGTATTCCATCTATCACAATTGCTAGTCTAGTACAGGGTCATGGCAATTCTGGAGCATATCCCAGGATGCACTGGGCATGAGGCACTTTGAATGCTATACCAGTCCATCATAGGGAAGACACTCAAACACTATGGTCAATATAGAGACAGCAATTCACCAAACAATCTCGGGGGGTGGGGCACTGTTATACATTTTACACAATGTGCTTGAAAATCAATGAGGAAGGTATGTGTGCCATTTCAGATGCATTACCAGGCAGGAAAAGGCTCCCTTATTGTTAGTCCTTTGACAATACTGAGGATAACTGCACTTAAGTGCATAACTGGTCAATCTCTAATAGTAGTTAAAATGTCAGTGGAGGAATAATTGAAGTGAATAAATAAAGTTTTAGTGGATTAGTTTTCTCAAATTAATTAGTGCTATGTCATTTTTGTTTTGATTCGTCATTTTTCTGCCAAGCCTTTACAATCACCGGCTAATTAATGAGCTTCAGTTGTTTTTGTTTATTTTATTTATGCAAAATGTTGTAGATGTAATATCCTTTCTGCATCTGCGGGCACATTTTGAGTGATATTGCATTATCTGTACAGATGAGTTGTACTGAATTCCAGATTATTAGACTGCAGATACAAATTTGCTCAAGGCATTTAACAGCGTTGTTATGGACGTTTCTTCCGGATTGTTCCTCCTGACCTGGCAGTGGAATATTGAGACGAGCAGCTTTTTCAGGACGATACGGCAAGATTGTTGATTTACACAACTATCTCAATAGCCGCTTTGTGGTGATAATCGTGTAAATCAAAGAAGAGAGGTATTGCAATATACATATAAAACATACCCACCCCCAGCTGCGGCTGCACTGTAAAGCGCCCATTGTCATAAACTGACCTGCAATGTTCCAGTAAATTTTCAAAACTGTATAAAAAGGAACAATTCAAAGCTGCATTGAAAAAAAGCACGAGTCTGCGCACTGCAGTAACTGCAGTCCATACTGATTGAAATGGTTTTAAACGCAGAGACTGACAATTCCAGCTAATTGCGTGCCATTTTCCCAAAATATCAATATATTGCTATGTGAAGTCTAAAAAAGACTATAAGAGGAGCTCATTGTATTTTGCAGATGGGAAATGAAAAGCTGTAGTTGTGTTTAAATGATGTACTTATGGCACATAGCATAATTACTGCAACAGCCAACAGCCTGCTTCTTTTATTTTATCACAATTCAATGATCAGTACTAAAATACATCATATACATAAAAGTATTGGGACACCTGGCCATTACACCTACAGGAACCTTTATGACCATTTGTGAGGTTGGGCACTGATGTTGGACATGAAGGCCTGGTTAGCAATCTTCATTCTAGTTCATGCAAAAGGTGTTGGATGCAATTAATGTCAGTGTGCAGGCCACTCAAGTTCTTCCTCACCAAACTCACTAAACCATGTCTTCATGTACCTTGCTTTGTGCCCTGGGGGACAGTCATACTGGAACAGGATAAGGTTTTCTCCAATCTGTTCCCACAACATACTGATGTCTAGGAAACTAAAGGGCCTACCCAGCCCTGAAAAACAACCCCATACCACTATCCCTCCTCCACCAAACTTTACATTTGGCACAATGCAGTCAGGCAGGTAACGTTCAGACTGCCAGATAGACAAGTGTGATTCATCACTCCACATAATACGTTTATACTACTTGCATGCCACTCAGATAATGCCTCAACAAACAATCTGTTCCTGGTGAAACTGAAATGGTTAAAAATCTCACCGCAAGCCAGTCAGATCAGCTAAAGTCCACTCACAGGAGAAGCTAAATTTGGATTTTTGTAATGACATGCTTGTGGAATTTGATAGCAATAGTTGAGGCGTTCCAAACCATGCTGGTCTGGATGAGGACAGATTGTCTTTGCATAGACTCTTATTGGTGAGTGTTGGAACAATATTTTCCTCAGGAACAAAATTGCATTTACATTTACAACATTTAGCAGATGCTCTTTTCCAGAGCGACTTACAACAGTGCTCTGTAGTCCATGACTGTTCTTCGATATATAAAGCTAGACCTAAAATCAACAACTGTCATTAAAACCAAGTTATCGCTAAGTACGTTGTATAAAAAACCTTGTTAGGGAAAAACAGTGAACAGACAAACATTGTTAGTGGGATTTATTGTTTTAAATGGAGAGAGTGGACAGAAAGAGGGGTATTAGTCTCCTAGGTACTCCTTGAAAAGGTGAGTCTTTAGACGAAGTTTGAAGAAAGCAAGGGATCGGCCATTCTTATGGCAAGAGGAAGTTCGTTCCACCGCTGAGGAGTCAACATTGCAAAAGGTATTGATGCATGTCATTCTCTTTTAAATGTTAGTGGTTCGAGACGAGCAGCGATTGATGCTCTGAGAGGACGAGAAGTGACACGATTCTTGATGAGGAAGAAAATGGAAGTAAATGGAAGATAACAAATCACTGGCTTATGAAATGGAGGTGTGCATACCTGTAATAAGACTGGCGGAACGATGGAATCACAGAGTGGCCATCTGGCCTCTGTAGATTGTTCTCTGCTTCTTTGGGCCTAGTTAATGTCATTGGTTGAGATGGGGTCTTCAAAGGTCATCTACTGTGTCTTCTAGGACACTAAGTATAGTTTGATATCGGAAGCTGACCAAACTATTTGTGGACTATATTTAACAACATGCACATTATAATGCAAATTATTATTCAGCATACGACTTTCCCTGCATTCCTTAACTGTTTTGGATATTTTCTGACATGACATCACATTATTCACAGACAGATTTGCTGAAGGAGACAAGAACTTCCATCCAGTATATGCATGCTAAGAAAATGTATGAGCCTTATCAAATCACTCAGACAGGTGCACTTCTTGTCTTACCTGATAATTCTTAATTATGTGGATAACAGCTACTAAATGTGGTCTGGCAGCAATTTAAGGTTGGACGTCCAGCCACTGTACCAAGTACTAGCTTCTGCTTGGCCGGCAAGTCAGTAAAGGAACATTTTTTAATATACTTCAGTGAGTTCTGGCTCCTGACCTGTGAAGACCAGGCAGGATGCCAAGACTGCAGTGACGCTCACCATGCCGGACAACTTGTACTTTTCAGAATTATGGGCCATAAGGACGTAGGGTTAGCAGCAGCTCTGCGATGCCGTGCCCACGATGGGAGCCGCTGGGAGCTGAGTAACCTCTGCCTTTCTGTCTTTGAATGCCAGCCATGCTATGCATCTAGACACGACAGCAATCCAATGCCATTTTTCTGCATAATTCATGAGGGCAGCAGCCATCAGTTGGCCAGGTCTACATGAAACTCCCCCTGTGTAAAGTCAAATTCAGATTACTTTACAATTTCCAAGGTGCACTCTTCATTCCGCATTTGTTTTTGCCTTGGGATTGAAACTCAACACCGTCGTGTTTGAATATGACCGAACAATAGCTGGAACAATGGCAATAAAACTGCTGCACTCTTACCAGACAAAATTAATAGCAGAGATACTTACATTGTATGATATGATTCAATGTTTCCAATCCGTTCCTCAGGGACCCGCATTTATTGGGAGCTGGGAGGGAGCAAAAACGTGGACCGTCTGGGGGTCCATGAGAAGCGGGTTGGGAAACAGTGACATAATTAAAAATATTTTGTTTTATTGGCCTGCCTTTAGCCCGTAGCCTCTGGGATAGGCTCCGGAACCACTGTGGCCTTGAATAGCATGAGCAGTTACAAAAAATGGATGGATGGATGGATGGATGGATGGATGTGTTTGGGGTTTGCTTTTGGAGACCCCATGTATTTTGTCCCTTGGAGATTACCAAAGCAGGAGTAGTCACCATGGTGAATTCTGATGGAGATTTTGATCAAAATCCAATCTGGGATCCATAACATTAAGACTTTTGCAATTTTTACCATGGCTTTTAAAAACATAGCCTGCATGCTTTTTTTTTTCTCTCTCAGTTAAAACATTTTGTCACAGACGCAGACGAGTCTCGCCACGGAAATGTTTGTCTGTGTGCAGACAGCTTGATAGGATTAAAGATTAAAGAATATAAAGAAATATTAACAGTAATAGAAATATTAAAGAAATACAACGGTATTTGCAAAAGACTTATGTTATGGATCCCAGATTGGACTATTGCTGCTGACGTCCCCCTAACACTTATTCGCTTATTCATGCAATGTGTTTCACGCTTCCTCTCTCCTTCCTCACTTCCTCATCCCACAGCCAATCACATGTCCCCTTGTACCGCATTACACTGCCAACGTAAACGTCTGAAACGTGGACACAGCTCTGTACCAGCTTTCAATCACATGGAACATTAAAGAGCAGCTTGAGAACAACTGACACAGATACAAAGCGTATTTAAGTTACCCTACTATGTATATTTAATTACTCTCACTAAAAAAGGGTGGAAATGAAGGAGTTCAAAAGGAAAAACCTAGAAAAAAAGGGTGAGCATGAAATATGCATTTCACAAGCTTTTTATTAAGTTTCCCTTGAGCACACATAATCAGTGGCATTTTCCTTCTTCAGACTCATGCTATTGTATGGCACACACTTGAACAAGCTATATTATGTATATAGCCCCTTTCCGGGGTGCATGTGGGGGCTGCTAATGAAGCAGCCCATGCAGGCATGACCAGTTAAATATCAAGAACAGGATGGAGCCCACTTTTGTAGAATAAAAGAAAAGTATATTTGCACTGCTTGGCTGAAAAGACTTTCATTACGTTACATGGGGGCCACTTCCCTAGCAACGGAAGCGACTCTCTGTAGGCTGCTGCAATGTATCCTTAACGCAGCAGGTGGGAAAATATGAACTACAACTGAAAGGAATCTCTTACTGTATCATTTTCCAATCAAAACATACCCTAATCAAATATCAAACACACGGAGGAGACACCCCCTCGACTCTCCAGGAGGGTTCCGTCTGGAGAAAAGGCAGTGCTGTTTTTAACCTTTAAGCTATCTAGATGACCGAAAAAAGCAAGCGAAATATCGGATGGCTCATATCGGTTCAAAATTGGTTTGCGTTTCTGCTTAGGGCAACCTGAAAAGTCACATGACCCTGGAGCGACACGGAGGGTCACAAGCACGTCCTTGGAGGCCGAGAGCGGCGTGACGTAACAAGTTATCTAAATGCCCAGAAGACTAAAACACACACCGAACCTCAGCTTTTCTGTAAGGTTACCTTGAAGTTTAAATTAAAAAAATTAAAATGATTAATGGAATAGCACAGATTGCCTGAGTGTGCGGCTATGCCAGATTATGGCTGTGCATTTGTCCAGTTACCAACTGACAGTTTGCTGTCTGTGATGTAATTTGTATACATATTTGAGGCAATGAGGCTGAGAGTGTTATACCATATGCCTGCCATAATCATTAATTTAATTAGTACTGCTTTACTTCCTTTTAAAAAATGCAGAACATAATGCACATCCCGTGTATCCAGACACCCAGGCTACACTGGGTCTTTAATGGTGAAATTCTTCAGTACCACAGCTCCTGGTCAACATTTAACATTTAATGTGTGTCCTTTAAAATGAAATGTCAAATGTGGGGGGAAAAAAGTTCTCGCAGAGATAATGCATGATTTGCCATCTGTTACCTTTACAAAAGGAGGACATACATGTAGACTAATAATAGATTAACTGTCTGTTAATTTCAGGTTTAATAAAATGTGACAAAGGTGGAATTCATGCACAAATGAAAACGCTTAAGGTGTTTTAAGGATGCAAATGAAGGAATTAAGTCTCTAGCTACTTAATCACCCTTGTGCACGAGCAGCACATTATCTTCATTAATCAGAACTGAGGAAAACCATTTCTGAGTCTTTCCTATTATAATTATCTATAGTACAGAAAGGACGGATAATAGAGGACGGGATGCAGAAATAATGCAAGGTAGAGGGATCAAGCCTGAAATCAGTCTACATATCAAAATTCCCACAATGCTTCATGTTACATTATAGAAGTCCAACATCAAGAATACAGTCCCAGTTAAAGTGGCTCCCAGCCCATGCAGCCCAATTAGCTGATTGATAACAGCTCACTGCTCACAGAAGTTAATCTTCTTTCTTCTTACTCTAAGGCCTGCTTGTGCATTCAAGATCTAGCTCAGTCCAGTATTCAGTAATCCTCAGTCGCATCAAAGACTCCTTGCCGATGCATGCAGACGCCGGAGCTCTGATTAAGAATGGGACAGTCACGCCTAGATTGCTAATGTCGTCCTTAATGCTCGGTGACCTGGCATGGCAAATTGATGGCTAAGCAACACACTACGGAAGTGTGCCATTGACATTCTTTGTATAGACACATGTCATAAGAAGAACAATGAATATGGGTGGATTTGGCAAAACCAGATAACTCATTTGCCTAAGGTTTTTGTGTACTGTATATCGAGTACGTCTCTGTTGAAGGATAATGAATTTATTAAAAATCGTATAAAGGCAGACCTCTTTCATTTGGTCCAGTATTACATTTCATTTCAATGAGGGCAACAGCAGACTGTCATTCTTCCAAGACAACGGAAAAGTATTATCATATGAGAGATATTTTATCGGTTTACATCAGTTAAATGTCTTTCCTAACTGGATTTCCTCATCACTGCAAGAATATGGCTGGATGTACTGCATCACTTAACCACTGCGATTTTTATGATTCACCGAAGTAATCCTTTAAAAAATGTATTCCCATACACCTGAGACTGCAAAGCCTAAAACAGACCAGATTCATCTGAAATTGGTCTTCAAAAAAGACTCGGCTCACTATTGATTAAACAACGCAGTCCAGGAGTTATAGAGAATTTACATCAATAACTGTAAATAATGAATATGTATTAAATGATGAAAACCCAGCCTTTGGGTAGATGTAGGTTCAGGTGCCGCATTATCAGCCCTGCATCCTTCTCGGACATGGGCATATATATATATATATATATATATATATATATATATATATATATATATATATATATATATATATATATATATATATATATATATATATATATATATATATATATGGATATTGCCTTGTCAGGACTGTTCTGTTAATGGGCTCGAGTACAAAGTCAAAGAACAAAACAATCCAACAGCAACCAAACAATGAAGGGAAGCAGAACAGTGTCTAAGTAAATTTGCATAAAATTTTGCTTCTTATGAAACTATTGCACTATTGTTACAGTGCTGTTAAAAACATACCACAGGTAGAAAACCCCCTGAAGCTGTTTCAGAGACAGTTCTTATGCACTAGATCCCTGACTGCTTTACACAGACTGGTTTCCTTACTTTTTTCCAGATTGGTCTTTACGCACCGATCTTCCCACCCCTCTACCTGATTGGTTTTCATACAACAGACACTCAACCACCTGACCAATCACTGACCTCTGCTGGAAGGATGCTTAAAGTCATGTGCTGTTATATCCTACATTTTTAGCAGGTCTCCATTACCCTTTGACCTAAGAATGAACTGCTCTGAAATGGAACACAAATAAATGACAAACTGAAAGAAACTCTTTGTTATTAAAACAGGTGCCTTAGGCCTTTTATTTTATGAATGATTAATTTTCTACTTTCATCCGGTTTCTGATAAAACGTTATAAGCGACGTTTACCATTTCATCCACCCAACTACTTACTCTGGACAAGACTGCACTGGGCATTCCTGTTTCAATCCATTTAAACTATTTCTACTGAGAAGCTTGAAATGTGCAACTAATTTACGAACATCTTCACTACTGCGGGCCTGAGGCACAGCCGGTCATTCTACTTCAGCTATGCCCTAGTTAGGATATAATTCTACAACCTTACGCTCCACAAGTGAATGGACAGTCGACTGTCTCTTGTTTTGTAGAAAATAAAACTATCGATGTGTAATATATGTGCTCTTCCTCAGTGTTTTCAGCGTTTTGAGCAAAATCAATATCAGGCTTAGGGAAAGAGAATCCCCGCGATGACATTCTATTCCAGTGGCGTCTGAGTGATGGTTTGACTGGCGAGCTCGTACAGAGAGCACAGTGACGGGAGAGCTGCCTCCCAGTGAAGGGAGCTGTAGGTAAACTGGCAGGCTAGGGATGCAGAATCCCCAATCCAGCACCATCCTTTTAAACAAAAAAAATGCACTGCACAAACACAGGGGAAAATAGAACTTAGATTAAAACATAAAACACACACATACACTCGCATATATATATATATATATTTTTTTTTTTTTTTTTTTGGGTGACTCAGAATGTGTTCATTCATCTGATCATTCATAACAAGATCAGTTGGAACTTCAGCCTTGACTGAATTTCATAGAAAGCCTACTGACTGTTTTATGTGGGTGCTGAATTTTTGGTTCAATAAACCTTTCGATAAACCCTTCATCTGCCTGACAGTCGGCTGTTTTTCTTTAAGCAGTGGTAGTCATCAGCGCTCAGGCTATATTTTCATACATTAGAATAAGTATTAATAATCCAAATAGTGCTTTGTTTTGTTTTAGAATTTTTGACAGTTAGGGTCTGTAAAACCAATTGGAATTTGGACAGGGCGTCATAATCTCCACTCGAAGTTTATACTCTGTAAACATTAAGCAGCAGATCAAATCTGGAAACTTGATAAATTAAAAAATATAAATGATTTCCTTTGATGAGGGACATTACAGAGCTATGCTCTTTTTTTCTACCTATCCTATAAAAAAAACATAAGGTGGAACATCTCTGCTTGAGTGACTTATAGAGGAGTTTCTGCACAAGGCGTTTCATTTTGAACTTCAATATGTTTTGTAGATAAACCGTCTATATACATCACACAGCCGTCAGCCTGTATATTATGTGTGTGCTGCGGGGTGTACGCTCAGCTGCTCGGCATTAAATAATCCCACCACAGGGGTGGGTACGTGTCCCCTCTGCTGGAGAGAGCACTCCATAATAGCTGCCCAGAAATGCCATTTGGAATATTAACAAATTAGGCTAATATGTGTCTCAGCTACGGTACGGTGCTTTACCCCAGAACTGAAAAATGAAGCATGTTGTCAAATTTAAGACTGTATATTTTTTTTTTGTGTCATATTGTCATCATTTTTTCTTGAGTGTGAACACCACTCCACAAGGTCACACTAAGACTGTCACATATAAGAACTTGAAATAACCAGCCCAATAGGTGTTCTGGCGCCAATACCAAGCCACAGGAAGCAAACTGGGGAAAAAAAATAAGAAAACAACAACTACAGCAGAGATCTGCCGGTGAGTGGAATGCAAGGAGGGGACACCGTCCAGCTACCGCGCAGAGCCGAGGGGGTCACGTTGCAGCGGCAAAGGTCGCAGGGAGGATGGAAACTTCCTCTTTTCTCACCAAGCCATTAAAGGTCATCTCCGCGGCGTCTCATCAGAGGGAAAACAAAAGCGGTTCCCACGTCAGGCTGTGGCAGCAAGCGGCAGCAGCCCCCTGTGCCTCTCCCACCTGCCTGGGTAACGAGACCTCTCTCCATCTGTTGCCACTCACAGGCTGCTGGTTGGTAATCACGGAGAAATGGCAATGGAGGAGGGGCAGCCGGACAGCCCCGCTGCATGCACCATGAGGCAGGGGAGCATTAGGCAGGGAAGCGAGGACTTTAGCAGGAGAGCTTGTTATTATCTTACTGCCGCTATCAGCGATGAGCCCGTCCTCCATCATGTCGGTACGTTCGTCACTAAGGAGGTCCTTCATCGGACACAAAGGACGCTTAGCTTCAAAAACTGACTGAGTTGAAAAAAGGTCATCGCATATGAGAGAGATTACATATCGTACCACCCACTATCGATAAAATAAAACGCAATAGCAGTCATGCTCATTCAAACTAGCATTCACGCATAGCTTGCCTTTTTAAGAGATCTGCATGCCTTGCGTACATCCCTCCTCATTGTTAAGATGCTCTGAGGATAAATGCATTACTACATTTTGCCTGTTATTCAGGCAAATTGCTATGTGTCACAGGAATGTGGGGAATGCCTTTCTGTGGGTCCAACACGGACTTAGCCCCTTACAGAGCCAAATGCTGGCCAGGAGATATATTTTGCTGAAGCTTGTATTTCATCTAGCTGCTAAATTCAGCTCTCCTGAATCACAAAGAACAGCCTGGAAGTTTTTTTTCTCTCTCTCTCTCAGCTCCTCCAGCATCTAGAATGTTACTTCGTTCGTTTCTAAGTCTTCATTGGTATTTTCAATTGAAAATAGACCGGAAGAGATAGCTTATCATCTGGAAGTGTCAGGGTGGAGGAAGTTCTATTCTGAATTCATAATAGTGGAAAAACGGTCCCGGGGGCAGCCCAGCAAACACACACAGACGGACACTCACATATGCATACCTAATTACTGACCCGTTTAACCACGGTTGAGAAAGTCCCCTAATGTCACAATCTCAGATTGCAGGCATCTCCACAGACGGAGTGCTTTACAGCTGAGGGTTTAACAAGATCAGCAGATTTGGTGGTATGAAACCTCACTGTGATTTCATTACCGTGCACGACTAACATTACACTGTTTCAAATAATGCATTACTTTAGTGATATTAATACTTATTTGCGACATCAACTAGAAGTCCTGCTGTGAGCAAATGTCTTCTTTTCCTTAGAAAACCAGGCTTGCAGAATCTGTATCAGATCATCTACCCATTAATTTCACCTAGCCTTTCATTTCTCTCTCTTTATAGTTGTGTTCTGTAATTCATTTGATCAAGTCATATAAAATAATGATTTTCCTTTTGCTTTCGGCTGGATTTTATAGGATTCCAGTTTAGCTGGGGCCTTTTATCAAGAGCAAAGGCTCTTTGAATTCCCTCTTGATTGCAGTGGTGCAAATACATTAATGGACCACGACATGAATTAGGGGATGTTTTGGGGGAAAACCGTGATTCAATATATAAATACATAAGCAGGTCATCTACAATTTAGAGGTTGAAAAAAATGAAACCTAGAAATCCTACTTCCAAAACACTTTTGAATCGTAAGTGGTCTCCCACTCTTACCTTTAATTCTGTTTACTGCTATGAGTCATGTAGGGATTAACTGAGCAGAACGACTTTAGCGGAGGACTGAAACAGCTTTACATAGTTTGTAGTGAAAAAAAGGGCAGAGATCCTGAGGCAAGTGAAACACAGCAAGCCCCCGTGCCTCCGTAAGGCTCCGAGACCTGGGCCTGGGACCAAGGCGAGCGTGTGAGAAGCAAACAAAGATGTGAGTCAGATCTGGCCATTAACTCCTAGCGTGCCCGCTCCGGTTAGCCCGAGCTCGCTTACCACCTTTGCGGTATGCGACGGCTCCTAAAATACGGATTGACGTCAAGCAGGGGCACGGAGTAATGTGCTTCGTCTTTACGGCTCCAGGCCGGACTTCCACCTTTGATGTCCTCTTCTGGCTTGATGCCTCCTATTCATTCGGCCCGCAGCCTCAAGAGGCAGCTGTCTTCGTGCAGAGCGTGTGAGGCAGTTTACTGCCCAACAAGTGCTAATGACAGCCACACATTTGCCTCTGAAGTCCTGCTTCATGTATCAGCCTTGTGCTCCATTGCACTAAAGTCCAACGAGCTTCAATCACTCTTTTAATCGGTCCACTTAACGTCTCACTTAAGGTCATTTTGACATCATCAAAAAAAAGGAATATTATATTAATGTTATATTAATTAGATGTCGTTGTAAGAAGAATCAAATACTAGAGCATAACGGTTATGTTTTAGACAAACACTGAGTAAATACGAATTAACATGGCAGGTCAACTGTAAGATGTTAGCGTACAAAACAGCAATGGTTTTAGCTACAGTTATCGGGTCTCACTCACTGAAAACCATTTACTATATGGATGCATGCAAACCACGCATATATTTAAAAGCTTGTTTTGACTATGCTAAGATCATGTGGAGACCTTTATCACTGATTCATAGCAGATCTGCTTTCTACGTGTAATGAAATGTCATCCTTTAATTGGGATGGGAGAATTAATTAATCCTTAATATGAAAAATTCTATACTGTAAAAATGTTCCTGTAAGACTTTCTTTAACGGAGAATAATCCAATCAGTCCGGTGCCAAAAGAGAAGGTTCCAAAAGCACCACATCGGACAACTGATGAATTATGGAACACACATGAGGACTGCTCATTCTAGCAACCCTGCAGGTTCTGAGCTGGTCCCCCTTTTTAGCTGGGTTAAAATTTCAAGGGTATTTAAAGGCTTGCTATTTCACAAGACCTGGCTGTCTATAAGGGACATGCCATCCATTTTCACAGAGGCTTCCTTACTGAACTTTTAAAGGAGCCTTGCTATGGAGGACATCCGCATGAATGTTGCACTTTCTCACCCAGAGTGACAGATCTCTATACTTTCCTACCTTAGACAAGCCCACACTCACTGAGGCGTGATGAATGACCTTCCTGCTTTTGATAGGCATAGGACACCTCGCGGGTTCACCCGCAGTCCATAGCAATCAGGAAACTGTGACTCAATCGCTGCTTCAGGTGGGTCTTCAGAAAGCGAATCTAAAAACAGTGCTACCTTCAGTCGTTTGTGTAGCAAGGGCTCCCTGCATGCAGTTTACAAACCACATTAAAAAGTCCAAGCAACGTAACCGGAAAACACATCAATCCTTTCTTCGCTTTCTATTTTTGTGTGCGCAACTGTGAGAATCATCTCTGGCTTAAGATAAAGCCTCTCACTCAGTGTACAAAGAGGTACATCGCGCCATTTGTTTGGTGAAACAGTCCTTAGAAAAAGGTCATGTGTGCCTTTCTGCACACATATGTCCTCATACAATAGCATGTCCAGCCCTGAAGCCATTATTTCTCCTATTATCTCCTAACAGGCCTAATAATCCATGTGGCCTTCACACCCATCCATACCATTTCCTGCTCTTAGTGAATGTCTCAATATACAGCTGACTGATGCAGTACTGTGTAAAGGTCTGCAGTCAAAGAAATTCAGTGTATTCATGATAGGTAACACTTTACGTTAACTGCGCCTTCATAAAGCATTCATTAGACATTCATAGAACATTCAGTGCACCATCATAATGCAATTATGCAATTTTTATGCATTCATAGAACATTGATAAGCAACATGCAAGTACACCTTAACATCCTAACATCCCTTAACAGCTGTAATATACATTAATAAGAAATATTATAATTGTATAATAATCAGATGTTTGTTATTAATGTATATTCAAGCTGTTAAGGGATGTTACGATGTTATGGTGTACTTGCATACTGCTTATCAATGTTTCATGAATATTTAATGAATACATTATGAAGGCGTACTGAACGTTTTATGAATGCAATATAAAATCTGTATGAAGGTGCAGTTAATGTAAAGCGTTACCTAATGATCTTCACTTTGGTGAAAACCATGATATATCTGTCAGGGTTTGTTAACTTAGCTATTTCAAAACCTGCTCTAAAGTTAACCCAGTATTTGCAGCAATCATCTGTCATCTGCAGCAACCAACTAATTTACTTAATTAACTGAGCTTGTAGTTAAATTTAACAGATACTTGCAATGGTGCAGGAGAGGTTTAGCAACTGAAGTGGAGTTCATCTAGTCATCTCACAATATATCAGCAACTTTTTGGAGAATGTAAGAAATTCCTGTTAGTTTTTATTTTACTCATAATTTGCATACGTTCTAATATGAAATAGTGTTTTTCGTTCTGAGAAAATATGCACTTACTACCAAGAAAAACAGCCTTAAACATTTTTTTTGCCTAAGACTTTTGCACAGTACTGCTAGACTTTATAAAGCGGCACTGTGCGGAACGTGGTGCCGAATACGACAACCTTGAGGTGCGTCAAACACCCGCTCGCTCACTCACTCGCTCGCTCACTCACACATCACGCCCTCGTCCTGATCGCTCAGCAGAAAACCTGAGCCGGGAGTTAATAAAGTTCAGCCAGGAGCGTTTCCCAATGAGTTATATGGTCGTCGAACCCACCGCTCCGGTGCCCCCGGCCTGCCTCAGAAGCGCGAGGCTGACAGATTAAGTGTCGTCACTGAGGCCGGCGCTGTGACAGACGTGCTCGGAGCAGGTGTTGTGGAGGTCAAAAATGCAGGCAGGGTTTCCTCGGGAATCTCGAGTTGGCAGGAGCAACCGGGTCAGGTGGGAGCTTCCATAAAGTCAGGGGCGTGTCTCGGAAAGAGGCCGCAGCCATGTAGACTGCGATCACCATGCCAAACAGCTACCTCACGTCTTCGAATACGACCTGGAGACATGTGTCTGTGCTTCCTAATACATTTCCGCTTGCTTACCCAAAAGATTTTCACAGCAGCGATTTTTCTGTCCACCCCTGGGACAAGAAGCAGTATCGTGCTCTGGGTCAGCCTTTAGTCTACGCTATCCGTCAGAATCAGCTTTCTGTTCGCCACTGTTACCAGCCCACTCGTCGGATTCTCCCAGCTAGTACTGGTTCCTGACTCATGGCAGGCATTTGTCAGTTACTTACCCAAACCTACATTAATATCAACATTTCTGTATATTTTTTTTTCAAAAGACTAGCAAATACAGCATTGAAGCTACTTTCTTTGCAGTATGAGATTTATTAAACATGTTTTATATGCATATCAGATAACTGCTTCATTAGCAAGGCTAAAAAAGTGAGCATAGGTATAAATATTTCAGCAAGATCTTGCACAGGTTTTCTTTGATGTATTTTGTAATACCCTGTAAATTCCACATACTACTTTTTGAGCCTAACACATAAAAAGAGTTACGGATTTCACAGAGTAACAAAGCCGCTGAGATACTCTGGTCCAGAAGAGTAGAGATACTACTTAAATATTTATTTTAAGTGCCTTTTCCCCTGAATGCAACTTAAAAAAGGGAGGAAGGAAGAACAGAGGTCTGAACATACCTTTAAGTTACCTTCTACTAAGCTAATTATTCCGCAGTTCCATCATAAATATTTTGAACTCTGTAGCTCGCAGTTTGCAGCTGCCTTGACAATGGCTTTTGTTAACTGTGACTCAGAGCTCTGACGAATGAAGCAGCCCCAGTATTACATAAAATCATTTGTCACAAATGTATGAGGTCAGTCATCAGATGCACCCTATAGCTGTTGACTTAGTTTGACGCCTCCCCATTGGCTTTGGAACACGTTTGTATGTTTAATTAACTGAGACACAATGGATGTCTGAATCCCTGGAAGCAATTGATCAGGCTAATACAGATGACAGTGCACAGTACAAGAGTTACTTTTCCTGAAGACATCTAGCACTACTGCCTTGAGCTAACCATGCATTTGAAATAGAAAGTAAATTAAACATATGACATCTAAAAACTGAACAAGGCTAAAAAAGAGCTATGAGACTCAAACTATGCTTAACTGTAGCTCATTAGAAACCATGAGATACAGCAGTTAATGGTTTAATGTTAGAATACACTTTTTGTTTTTTACTGGGACAGCAGAAGTCCTTCCATTAGTCAGGTGATTATTGTGCCATTTACCAGAAAACCCTCAAACGTGGATATGAAAATCATTTAAAAAGGCTACATTTACACAGTTCATTTAGAGTGGTGATCCATAGCACGCTGCCCAGACATGTTTGACCTCAGATGGCCAGTTCGCCAGACTAGTCTTATAATTCCGTACCATGTCAAGGCCCCACTTGAAGAGGTGGGCCCAGGTACAGTTAGTAACAGTCTGCATTTTGTGTGATCGCTAACTGTGCCGGGGCCCAGAGCACAGACATGACATCAATGATTCGACTGACACACACATGCACACATGTACACTATACATGAACCGGCCATGTAAGGAACGTTCTGGGTAAGCTCTACAGATCCCGTTTTTTTTTTTTTTTTGCAAAACTGCCTTGTGAAAAAAGTGACTCATACAGGTTGGGTAGTGACAAACAGTTAACTATCATGGCAGCAAGGGGTCGCTTTGGTCTACGGCAGAGGTGCAGTGTTTGCTGGGAATTTGGGCTGACGAGTACTGGATGCAACACACAAATATTTGGAAAAATATGGGACTATCTTCTTATACATGCAGCATAAATAAGTAAAAATGGCTGCATTGCATATTAAATAAGTCTACAAGAGGGTCTTGTGTCATCACCCCCAAAACAAGTCCAAATAAGACACAAAATTAGCGCATCCGATAATGAAGTCCGTTGTGCTGTGCGATAGCACGCTTCTTCCTATGTCTTCAACACAGAAAGTCGCATGGTGATGATGTAAGCGTGCTCAGGCCCAGGATTGAGTTAAGCTCAATGTGAGTGCAGACCAGCAGGGGAGTGGGGAGGAGGGACAATCATGCTTGGGCACGGTACAAGGCATCCGGGCCAAGTGTGAGTACTGTATGACCTTAGGCTAGCAGGAATAATTGATTAATCAGCCATTAAGAATTGTGCACAGTTTTAACATATTGGCCTTGGGAGCCTGTAGCTTAGCTATCTGAATAAGAAAATGCATAAATCAAGTGATGATTAACATTATTGAGAATCACATCGCTTTGCAAAGAGTCCCTCAAGGCATAATACTTAGACCTCTCCATTTCTCCATACATTTGAAGCTGTCTTTTATTTTAACAGTTGCTGTTCTTCACAGATCTTTCCTCTGAGATAGTCATGTCTTCCTTATCTGGATGTGTCACCATCACTTTGTCTCATCAAAGCTTACATCCTTTATTTCCCATTCAACAGTCACTGCACACTGACCCCTTTCTGATCCGCAGACTGCTGAAAAGCAGCACGTCACCCTGGACAATCACCTGGCCTCATCCAAACACAGCAAATTCACGCTGATTGGATCTCTACTCTAATAATGCTCTCATTCCTTACAAGTGGACCCTGGATACTACTGCAAAGCCTTTTCTGTCCAGCCGGTCTTCTTTTCGCAAACTACAAGAACTGATCCAGAAATGGTGTCCCATCTGCTTTTCAACTTGTCACATTGGCTGCTGAACATGGCTTGGATCAAGTTTAAAGCCTGTGTTCTGGCTTATTAAGGGACAAATGACTTGTGACTGCATCACTTTCAGAGTGTCATTCCCTCATACACTCCTGCCAGAACACATCACTTGGCATCTTTAGACATTTTTAGACAGTACCTCTCCCAGAACTTGAGAAGTCTTCCGCAGTGCACAGCTCACACCTAATTCACTGCGATGAATCTGCGCTCATTCTGTCTGCTTGCCCGTTTGTCATTAAGCTATCCATCTTATATTAATTCACATGACTTCTTGGATTTTTGCACTAAAATAAATTTATGTGACTAATTAAAGCACAACTTTTATTACACCATATTATTATATTATTTCTGAGTTACACATTGGCTTTGTTATTAAATGTTTTATACTGCATCTATGAATACAGAAATCACTAGTGATAGGACGTAAATATTTTTCAATTGATGTAAACTTTATTAGCTAGGTACAGTCCCGGCAGTTATTAATTGATCTTTGGAATCATGGTGATTCATTTGGTAGTACTGTTGCCTCAGTAGCCCTGGGTCGTGTATTTCAATCCTGCCCAAATAATATGGGCAGAACTCAAATGGGTCTCTCTGGCTTCCTTCCAGAAACATGCTGCTTATAAAACAGTAGGTCGTCTTTCAAAAAATGAATTGATTCTCAATTATCGTTATCTGCCTGAATTAAAATGTTTCTAAATATAGCAATGGGGAAAAAAATACTTCTTTAAATTGAATCTGAAAGAGGAACATAGTAGCTATTCAATTTGTGACGATAAAACAAATTCAATTTCATCACAGACATCATTTTAAGTCAGTCACTCTTGTTCTATTTATTCGCATTACGAAGCTATAAAATATATATTTGAAAAGTAGACCGTCCAAGGTGTCTGAGGGTGTTTCTTAAATGTTTATATGACAAAAACTCGCAGAGTTATTTTCCCAACATTTGTTTGCTTGTAGGTTTTACGTTTGAATAGTAGTACACGACTTCATGAAAATTTCAGGACAACTGAAGAGAACCCATTACTAATGCAATAAGCCACCATACCTCAACAAGCTTGTTTCAAACACAAAAAGTTGTTATATCCACCGACCTGTTGCTGTAATGCCTTTGTTTTAGATCAGAGGATGGGGCAAAGCTCTTAACTACAATGCTAACACAATGACCAAATGCATACATATTTATAATATATTTAAAGGTCATTGGCACAAACAGGCTATCCCCATGCAAATGCTAACTACATAACTTCGCAAAATATGCTTTAAGCCATGTATCAATGCATTATGTAATAATTTGACAAAATGTAAACATTATAGATTACATTGTAATGTTATACTGCAACTTTACCCTGTTATTATTATAATTATGATTATTATCATGATCATCATCATCATTATTATCATCATTCAATTTGTTACATTCTGGCAAGTTATTACATAATGTGACGTTATTACGTAATGGGACATTATTACGCACTGCGCTGTTACAACCCGCTCCTCTTTATCCTCATCAGTGTGCCATCTTAGAATGTGTCTCTGCAGAGGATTGCCTATTCATAGCTGCAGTTCAGACGATTAGTTGGGATATTAATACGCAAACAAATATTTACTGTAACTAGCTGTAAATCCTCCTCATCTTAATTCTGAACCAGGCTTTTCACACTGCTAAGAAACAAGATCGAGGATAAGGGACAGAATGTTGACCTGCTGATAATCATATACTGAGAGTTGTGCATTAAAGCAAGTTAATGGTTAAACTATGAATAATTATGAACAGTGTAGTATAAAATATAGTATTAGTGTATAGATAATAGTGTATAGATAGGATATTATCATTATTGTATATTATTGGCATATAAATTCACTTATTATAAATAGTTCAGTATAGTATAAAGAAAATAATTCAGTTCATTTCCAGATTAGTAAAGAGCAGAGAGTTTGACCTTGGTAATTCAGCATGTTGGAATTGAAAGATTGGTGTGAATCAGATACTTGTTACCGTGAAGGACAAATACAAACCACAGCTGTCCAGCTGAACACACCTCGGCTTAGTGGAACAAAACAAAGCTTTCTAACTCCCCTGGTAAAAGCCATTCATCTTTCATAAGTACAGGGTCATGATGAACCTGTGAAGGCGGAAAAATGCTGCACAAATACAGGCAGAACATGGAACCTCCACACACACAGAACCCAGGGCAGGAACTGAGCATCGAGCCTGGAAGCGTGAGGCTATGGTGCAACCCACGGAACCACCATGGAAACGCCCGGTAAAATATTATAGCGCACAAAAGGATAAATAAACATTACTGTGCAAAAGCCCTAGGCAGTCATAGGTAAAGTCATTTATCCAAATAATAAGGATATATGTGCTCCAATCCAACATGTGAAACACGTGAAAATTAAGAGTAACACAACAAAAACTAACAAGAATGTCCTCCATTCTCTGAAAATTTACTGATGACTTGTTGGATGGTTAGATGAACACGGCTTCAGTTCCCTAACCTCTCCTCAGGGGCACACCAGCCATTCCATGTATTTGTAACATTTCACATCCAGCCCAATTAATTCATAAATTTCATTAGTTTAAGCAGGTCAGTGAGGTACGGATTAGTTATATGAGGTGGGGCGCTGGTCGAATAACATTCCAAATATGATGCATAGTAATTAGTGTCATCATGACTGGCATTGGCCCTCATGTGGGTTTCTGGTGATTCAGATGGAATCGCATGTGAAAAGTCAAACACAGACGAAAGAAATACAGCTACAATCAGAAAAATAAGCATTGCTAACAAAGGACAGGACGACAGGACAGGACAGGACAGGACAGGACAGGACAGGACGACAGGACAGGACAGGACAGGACGACAGGACAGGACGACAGGACAGGACAGAATAAGATGCTGAACTCCCAGGGAAAATCTTGTCCATACAGCAGCAAGGTACATTGACTAGACAAAAATACATATAAAGCAAAACAAGGCAACGTGCAAGATAGTACACGAAGTGCAAACAAATTATGCATAATTAAACTGCATTATTAAATTATTAAGTTCAACTGCACTGTGACCCTGAACACTGATCAGGCTCTGCATCACTATGAGCCGGTCCCCGGAAGCAGAGCAAACCTTGACCATGACCTCAGTGTCTCACGAGGAACTCACTCTCCCAGTCCTTCACTAACACACTCAGACACAAAGGTCCCTTTCATGACCAAACGTGAGCTGAACTGCATGGCTTTGAATGATGGAAGGAAAATGGAGAACCTGGAAGAACCTTTGAGGCGACGATCACCAAGGCGTAAAGCGACAGTGCTGCACAAACAGATAACAGCCAGTCTAATTTTAATCTACTTATTTACGTGTTGCTTTTACAGCTGTCTGTGTACCAGTTATGGTAGAGAATGCACTTTCATCTAAAAGCATTAAGGATCATTTTATTTTTATGTGTGATTTAATTTCAGCAAGTAGTAAATTAACTGACCCAGCCTCCTGTAGAACTCCATGAGGAAAATTTTAATAATAATATGGTACCTTTGATCTCTGGATTGAAAAATGAAACTCTTATTTTGAAGTGGTTTAGCAATATGCGCTGAATGAGGACGAGGTTCCACTGGAGAAACGAGAATGCTGCATATTTCTGAAGTAACAGTGTGAGAAGGGTATTCTTCCTCGCTTGTTTATCAATAGCTAAGCCCATCAGTAAAGGCTGGTTCAGCAACCCAGCGATATGTGAAATTCACATTGATCCTCAAGCTCATAAGAGTTTGAGGAGGCCAGCAGCTGCAGCCTGCATGCAAGTGGAAGCACATAACCCCGAGGTGGGTGTCAGGTCCAGGGGGCGCACCTGCTGCCGTGACCCTCCGTGAGTAACGGAGACGCTACGCCGGCCTCACCCTCCGGGATCGGCTCATGAAATCCGCCTCGCAGAACTCGACACGTTCCCTAAAACACCCGTGAGTGGGTGGGGGTTCTAGTCACCGAAACCATTATCTGGGCCAAACACAAGCAGGATCCATGGCAACTGCACGAGGAATGCGAACGTTATGCATCCATTCTCTGTGCATCTCTGACAAGGCCATGGGTCCGTATGGGCTTCAGATCTCAAAGTTGAAACAATGAAAAATAAAATAAGCAGAATCACGAATGTTCCAGGACCAAGACCGGCCGGTTAATTAGATTCCCTATATGATGTCATCCACAGAAGCCCACGGGTTTGGTCCTGGCTGTCACACACTATTATTTCACCAGTACCTCACATGACAGCTCATACCCAAACCCCTTTTTCTCAGTGGCAATCCACATCAGACTTCCCCCTTTAAAATACCCTCATATATCCCTAAGTGACTTTTCATTTGAAAATGTCATATCGTCTTTTAATTCCTGGAGGCTGTCTCCACCATAATAACCAAAAGCGGTCTGTTCACCGTGGTGCAGAATGTTAATAGAAATGGGCCGTTACTGTACTTAATCTTGCTGTAAGCCAATTCCAACTTTTACAGTCCTGCACCAAGAACGGATATTATTATTGATTCCTTTGTCATGCCACTCTGGGAAGCGTTCCAGCACTACGCCGTGGACCGTCCTAAAGATTTTAATCTGCTCTTTCAAACTGATTTCATCAAAAAAGAAAAATAAAAGCCTGCTTCGTGCTTGATGACGACCTTGACGCTCAGGTGGGACGGTTTGCAACAGACGAAAGGGTTGGTTTCCCCGTCTTGAACTTGCACGACATTCGTTTTATAATATTCTGCATAGTAGGGACACACATTGCTGACGTTCGCTTGGTAATTAAGCACTCAGCACTCGGGCGGCAGAGCGACCCTTTGCATTCCGCCGTCTGCTGCGAGTCACCAGGACGACTAGCTGATCAGCTGCTTTCAGCCGGCATGGTGTGGATTTCTGTGTACGGCAAAAGGTACATCCAGTACAGGGGAAAGGGCTTGTAGCTGGTCTGGTCTGTCTTCTGTCCATAAAGAGCAAAGTGTTGTATTCTTACTGAACTGCCGACTTGGCCTCAATGCACAGAGCGGGCGTAGATATCAGATGATAAAGTTGTGATGATTCATAATTCACTCTCTGTTTTACACCCATCATCACGCTGCACGATTGTATCTTTAGACAGGAAACATGCTGCATCATTTTCAAAGCATCAGGCTGCATCAAAGGAGACATTTTACTTAATCGCAACCGAATGTTCATCAACAAAGGAAGCCTGGGAGCGGAGTGAAGTGACCGGATAATCGATAGATGCAATAAATGACACTAATCAGCATTTGATTAATATGTAAAGTGCAGTTTTCAGTTTTTTTTTTCGTTTTTAGCTGAGAAAATGTAACATTACAGATGAATAAATAGCAGATCGCGGACCACTGAGGAACTGGAAGCATATTCATAACTTTATTTAATCTCAGGCCAGGTCGAGAGTGTTGATCACGGCTGAGGACACAGAGCGCACGGAGGCTCACATGCTCAGGGCTAGCCGCTTGGAGCCGCCGGGGGGGGGGGGCATGTCATGTCATGTCCACCTGACCAGCCATCTGTCGCGGGGCCTCACAGCGGCCCTCCGAACGCAGGAGCGCTTCCAGAGCACTTCCGTTAGTGGCGAGGTATCGTCAGAAGCCGACACCAAGAGAAGCTCAGTAAAAGAGAACAAGGGGGTCACAAACTGGTGCCCCCGCATGGTCCACTGCCCCCCCATTATTGACTGTGGAACTGGGGGCTCTGTGGGAGCTGCCAGGTGGGAGCATACTACATCACACTGGCAGGCCTTCTAGTGTCATGCTAATGCGGGGGGGGGGGGGGGGGGGGGGGGGGGGGGCGGCCTGGACGTGCAGGCGGGTGGGGGGGGGGGGGTCTCCGGGAGGAGAGTTCCGGAAGGCGGCGAGCTGCCCGGGGTCGCCCAGCACAGCAGGCAGCAGCCATTAAAGGGGATATCAAACCACCTGCTTATCTTAAGAGCTTAAGAATAGCACTGTATCGCTTAACATTTACTCATCTCTATACTGGGGGAACTCTTTAAATGCCAAGGTTATTTCTGCTATTTTTAGCTGAGAGATGCACACTCCTTACACCAGATCCATTTGTGCGGATTTTATAGGAACACCATTTAATCAATGCTCATCAATACTTTGCGCAAAGCTCTGTACGTGTCGTGACATTAATAGTGGTTCCCTCCTGCGTGTGCTCTGGCTTTGCTGTGCCCTGTGCAGCCTGGGACAGCCCCCCCATGACCCTGTCCAGGATAAGCAGTTGGAAGACAGATGGACAGATATTAATAGTTCATCGCTTTGTCTTACGACTGGCATGAAGAGAAGTTTACAGTGTTTTCTCCCCTTATCTTTGCATTCATGTTTCAGTAACATACAGATATGCAGTATGTAAAGTCCTCTGCTTTCTTTAAAATATACTTAACCTACCGAATATTCGGCATATTATGCCAAGTCAAAAATGTCACCCAAAGAGTTTCTCATTTCTGTAAGGGTTTCCATTTTTGTCTCCCTAAGCTGATATATTTATTCTTCTCAGCAGTCACTTTTTCCCCACACCTCTGAACAACTGTACTCATCTCCCAGCACGAAAAACATTATTATTATTGTTTAAATTACAATTAATCACCTGGGTTTGCCACTGCGTCGCGTGTCATTCTGTATGAATTATGTCGTGTCATGATTTTCTCACAGAAGCCTGATTTTGTTGAACAACCCCCGGTTATACTGCTCTCTGGGGGCCCCTCGACAATCAAATTGCAGCAAGAAGCATACCTAAGGAGGACAGCGCCCGACCCACTTCAGTTTTTCATGTCCCACCAAATTTATCGATAAGCTAGCTCTGACAATCGGTGGAGCCAGCGTTGCGTGTGGGAAATGGGTGCATTGCTCCGATTTGACACAGTCAATTCACTCCAGGACAGGACATGAGCTCATTTATCCCCCATTATACCTCTTGGTCATTCAGCTGGAACCTATCGAGTCTCTGACTCTATTTCTGTCAGAGTGCCGTTTAATTCCAATCAAGGTCTCCCAAACCCACACTTCTGTGCTGCCGGACGTGCAGCTTCAGCTGCTTGCGCTGTAAAAAATAATTGTGACCATCAGCCTAGAGACAAATTCAAGCTGAGCTTTCCTGTGGATTTTAATGCTACATGCTACGTCATTGCCTTTGACAATGGGCTCATTAAGCTACTCTTATCATAATAAATACCGATATATTTTTTTTCACGGCCGAGATCCAGTTATAACTTAATTCCGAGACATGTAATCTGATTCTTACTGTGATGCTGAGTCACATGACGAAGGGCAATGAACAGGGATAATTGTGAGGATTTTATTATCTAAACTGGGTCACTTGGTTACCTCCATATAAATATACGCTTCTCCATCCTTCACTGCAATGAAAGGATTTACAATTATTGCAATTATCACTGCAGCTGTCGTCCAGCTCATCTCCTCCCACAGACAGATGAAGTCCCAGTTAACATTTTATAATGGTGGGGGCTTAGACAGATGAGGTGAACCGGGACAGTGCATCTGTCACTATCGTTGAGGCCCATCGTAGCTTTTTCTCCCCATACAATTACCACGGACGTTGGTTGAGTACAGCTCAGATGTTCAATACGTTTGATTATTTTGAAGCTCTGCTGCAAAAACATAAATCAAGCACTTATCATAAGACCTTTTCCATACAATGGGTGTTTTATTGGGTATTTCATTCTTATCTTATATACGGTGAACGGACTTCTCAGTAGTAACCTCTGTAAATGTACTAACTGCTGCACCAGGTGTTCTGTTAATTATATTGCTTAGTATTATTTAATTCAGACAAACATGCTTCTGGAGAATTGGAGCGGCAGTGAGGCTATCGGTCAGCAGGCTTGTTGTTATTGACTGCGATATATGGGTCACATGAACGCCAAAGATGACCTGACAGCTCCGGTCATCACGTAAAATTTCATTCACCGCATGTCTCACTAGCTGCAAGCATAATTAGATATGGAGGCTGCCCCTCAACATGTGACACACTTTGCGGAGGGGGGTGTTGAATCATAACCATGTTTGGGTTTCTGGTTACTTTACTGCAAGTACCCTGTTCCATAATATAATTCAAGCTAATTAAAAGGTACTTTATTTAAGTGAGATGCAACAGATCAATGAAATGGCTGATGGGAGTGAAATAGTTTGACATTTCAGCTGCCAATTAAAAAAAACTACACCTTCTGATGGCCCAGCATCGTGTCCAGGCCCTACCCCTGCCTTGTGCCCTGTGCTGCTGGGATAGGCTTTCTTCTAACCCAGAATAGGATCCATCCATCTATTTTCCAACCGCTTATCCTACTGGGTCGCGGGGGATCCGGAGCCTATCCCGGAAGCTATGGGCACGAGGCAGGGAACAACCCAGGATGGGGGGCCAGTCCATCGCAGGGCACACTCACACACCATTCACTCACACATGCACACCTACGGGCAATTTAGCAACTCCAATTAGCCTCAGCATGTCTTTGGACTGTGGGGGGAAACCGGAGTACCTGGAGGAAACCCCACGACGACATGGGGAGAACATGCAAACTCCACACACATGTAACCCAGGCGGAGACTCGAACCCGGGTCCTAGAGGTGTGAGGCAACAGTGCTAACCACTGCACCACCATGCCGCCCCTTACAGTGCTAACCACTGCACCACCATGCCGCCCCTTACAGTGCTAACCACTGCACCACCATGCCGCCCCTTACAGTGCTAACCACTGCACCACCATGCCGCCCCTTACAGTGCTAACCACTGCACCACCATACCGCCCCTCCAGAATAGGATAAGTGACTGGAAGTCAAGTGCATATATGTGACTGTATATATAGGATTCAGTGCACAATGAGGGCCTCTCCTGGGCGGTTAACTGGAAAACGACAACGTCATTTGATTCTAAGAACAAGCAGGAAATACTTTACACCTGGCAGTGCATTAACATGCATATAGCGTAGCAGCCTATCAGGGTAAACTGGACCACATCAGTATCACAAGCACGGCTGCGGTTTTAGACTCTGTGAAGGCCACCATGCCACTATGAGGGTGTAATACATGACAAGTCCTTGTTACAGTCCTTGGTCAACAGACTGCTTTATGCTTTTAGCTTGGCTTGCATTTGCCAAGAGCTGAGCCACGCCACAGATAACAAAATGTCAGCATAACACAGGGAATTGATCAGATTTGCAAAAACGGGAAGGAAAACTAAGAGAAGCCATAGAAGCCAAATGCCTCCATGAGAAAAGGGGAAAAGTGAGACTCTGTCATGTAGGTAAAGCATAAGTCATTCCAGTTTGGGAGTGCATCAGTCAGCGAACGTATTCATGGGTCAAAATCAAAACAGTGCTGGGTATCGAGACAGCTCTCATGCGGAAGATCGACAGCTACATCCTCACACAGCACACAGTAACTTGCCTGCTCTCAGAATAGAGATTATTAAAACTTAAAAACTTTCCGCTGCATTGCGAAGTTTTGGTAAACACTGCACAAGAAGTACAGACGATAGTTCAGTTCAATTCCTCCACTGTCGACTACACTGGGGAAGAACACCATAAATAACTGACAACCTGACTATTGTCGAGTCCCGCTGCAGCTCCTTCCTTCCTAAACAGAATCTTTGCTTTCTCAGCTGCAATTTCAGCGCAATGCTAGCAGAACAGCATTCAGCTGCATGAATCAGCAGAATACAAACCGTGCGGCTACACAAGCATCTCTTTTGCAGTAGAATTAAATATTCTTGTGTGTATAACCCTAAGTGGACACAACTGCAGTTACATGACAAATGGGCAGAGAAATAAGGGCCTTCTAGACAGTTAGTGGCATGACAGGTTTGTCTCCTTTGGCTAAGTATGTCGCAGGAAAGCACAAATCAACAGAAATAACCAGGCTTATTTTAAAAAGGCAACAAAAACACCACGAAACCGAGGGCACTCACTGAAGGGAAATGCAAAAACAAAAGCACTGTATTGCTATCTAGTTTGTTCTTACCCTGTATTGCTAGTTAATGTGCTTTTATACTATGTTACTAGCTAGCATGCTGTTACACTGTATTGCAAGCTAATGTGCTGCTACACTGTATTGGCAGCTAGCATGCTGTTACACTCTGTTGCTAGCTAGCGTGCTGTCACACTGTATTGCTAGCTAAAATGCTACTACACTGTATTACCAGCTAACTTACTGCTACACTGTATTGCCGGCTAACGTGCTGCTACACTGTATTGCCAGCTAACGTGCTGCTACACTGTATTCGTTAGAAAACATGCTGCTATACTGTATTGCTAG
This sequence comes from Brienomyrus brachyistius, assembly GCF_023856365.1. Lineage (NCBI taxonomy): Eukaryota > Metazoa > Chordata > Actinopteri > Osteoglossiformes > Mormyridae > Brienomyrus > Brienomyrus brachyistius. The sequence continues at coordinate 20,066,309 of NC_064537.1, read as the reverse complement.
AAAACATGCTGCTACACTGTATTGCTAGTTAACGTGCTGCTACACTGTGTTGCTAGCTAGTGTGCTGTTACTTAGATGCTAGCACCTTTCTGCAGCCTAGCTTTATTCTTTTACCCCTGTAAAGTGTTCAGATCAGTTGCTGCCAAATGGGCATGATTAATTATGATATTTACACAGAGCTTGTTACCACGGCCACAGAATTTTGGCTTACACCCCCCAATAAATTAGTCAGCCTGACCAAGTGTAATAAACATATAATTTTGACTTTGATGTTTACCTCCCATAGCTCAGTTCTTTACATTATCATCACCAAAACCTGTGGGGATTCCTGACAGATTTCAAAATGACGAGTTGGGAGCAGATGGATGGTGAACATTAAAAATTCAGCTTTAAATATTTACCCCAATTGTTAACACCGGTATCAGCACATGCCAGGTATGGGCTGTCACTGCAAATGGCTTTCAGACAACATTTTAATTCATTCTGAATTCTATACTCTTCTAAAAGACCAGGCAATTAATTTTAAAAAATGTGAATAATATATGAAGTCTCTCACCTCTTAATGTATGGGTAAAATACAAGATAAAAAACAGGCAGTTTTTTTTAGCTAACATATTTAAGGTATTGTCATTGACATCAGGCCAAAATGTACGTTAATGACCTGGAACCCAGTCTTATCCTGTGCCACACCAGCAATTCATCTACTACCGTTCAACATGGGCAGCAAAGGCGAGTCCTGGGGGGCTGAGAGGGGCACCGAGAAGGTGACCTGGGTATCGATGTTCCTCACTTTGGAGTCGAAGCCATTGTTTCCTAACAAAGTCACCCCACAGGGGTTCCCGCTACAGACCTAATTGGTAAAGTGACACCGTCTGTCAGCATGACCCTCAAGGACAGCACCCGCCCTCCCTTACCAAAGAAGCTGCTCAGAATTTAAACAAAGGTGCCTAACGTCACATGCATGCTTTTTAAAAAAAACATTAATTTGCTCCAGGTGGTTCCCACATTCATGTATCTTTCTAAATACACATGGAAAGTGTGCTTGTCATTAAAGGAAAACAAAAGATTGTTATAGAACTGAATTAGTTATTCAATTAATTACGTTTACAGTTATATTTTACTTGGGAGGTGAAAAAATCTAGTGGTGTTTTCCCTGAAAAATAAAATTTAGGGAATGTGTGGAATGTTGGAGATAGAACATTTTTCAGCTGCTATCAGACTGGTGAGCATTCAAAACAGGATCTGGGTGGTAAATTACACAGACTGATGACCTGAAGGAAGGAGGAAAGGAAAAACAGAAGAGGCAGAATCTTACTGTACTTTATGGTATTAATTGAAAGCAGGGCTCCTGCATTGTTTGGGCATACAGGGGCCATTTGGTAAAAATATCTGAGTGTTTGTTGGATGGATATTGGATTACACACAGGAAACGATGCAGAGTTAGGGGGTGCAGCCTACTGTACGGTCAGATATTTTCTGCAGTTCCTCGATAAAACAGATCTGAAAAGTTGCTAACGTTAGTTAATGACGTCGGCGCAGAATTATAGTATTTAGTGCTAAGGTTCATCGACACATCACAAACTAGCAAAGAGAGGAAAGAAAATTAAAAAATATATGTATCAGGATTTTATGCTACAGTCATAGACTACAACCAGAACTGCAAAATATCTAAAGGTTCATACTTGAACTTGGGACTGACAATGACAGTGTAACTATAAACCATCAGCAAACCATCAGTTTGTAAATGAAGATGTTCAAGTTAAGTAAAGTTACGTTATGGTAATGTTACACATGTGAAATTAAATTGCATTTCTGCAGAGCATTAGATTGCTAGAACAATGAATAGTTGAACAATAAAGACTGAACAATAAATACTGCATTAAAAAATATACAACAGTGCACAACAATGACTCAGTGCAACAACGGAAGGCATGGACAGTGTTGATCTTGTTGTTCAGTGAGCCCATGATGTATTACATCACAGCACAGTCATGCATGCAAACTGGAGTTGGGTAATGATTGTATGTATATGTGTTATATGCATTTTATTACATTTGCATATCGTATGGCAAAAGGGCAATAGGGTAGTACAGATGTCCCTGTGCCAGACATAATGAGTCTGTTCATTCAGTAACCTGACTGTTTTATGTGTCAAGCCCAGACCACACCCCGAGATCTTGTCACTTGATCCATGCTGTATCTCTTCCCTACACCCAGTGCCCTGTTAATTTCCCAGTGCTCTCCGCTTTGGACGAAGCTGAATTGGTTGTCCTCCCTTCCATTTGGTTACACCTCTCCCCCAAATAAATTCCCTATACTGACTCAGATAATCTTTATTGATAAAAGTTATGGTCCCAATTGGAGCAAGTCTTATATATATATATATATGCATCACGCCATGTGCAGCCCATGTGCGATGAACACCACAGCCTGGCCAGCAGTGCACAGGGTTCTCTGCGATTTCATCTAACAAAGGAGCTTCACACACTCACCTGATTCAATGCGGTTCTGCAGCCTCTGCGGTGTAGGGGCACAGGCTGAGAACATGCTGTCCATGCGGCACAATCAACATGCAACACTTCCATCGGAGATCGTCCTCACATATCACCGCACACATTTATGATGAAGTCATTACAGTCACCAGTTCCAGCACTTTCTCAGGCATAAAAAGCTGAGACTCTCCCATTGATTTTCCATGCGCAATCTGGTAAATACGTCATCAATTTAAGAAACTGCAAAGCTCAAAATTAATTTTTGTTGGAGGGACCAGGAAGAAATGAGACAGTTCCAGTTTAGTGCCTTTCAGATGTATAACCATACGCCTTAACTGTTTTACGTCGTCATTTACTCTGTTCTTTATTGTTTTAAGTATGAACCTGACACATTCAATTGAAAATGGGCAGCATATCGATATTCCGAAGTCAACGGCATGGAGGAAGTGAAAGCTGCACATTTCCAGTTAAAAGCCCAGAACAGGCCCACGCTATACATCCTATATATACATGCAAATATATTCACCTGACTTCCAACTACTTATCCCAGGCAGCACAGGGAATAAGGTACCCTGGACGGGATGCCAGTCCATCACAGGGCAATTTAGAAATACCAATTAGCCTAACTACTTGTCTTTGGACTATGAATATTATATTATAGTATATAATTTGCTGTATGCTGTTTTACAGTAGTATGCTATTGTACAGTATAAGCAAAAAATAAAAATAAAAAACTAAGTAAACCTGCAATAGACCAGTTTTTTCCTTGTGATTTCACCTGTGTGTAGAGCTGCTGGCAGGGTTCAGTACTCACTAACTGAACTGGAAAGGGCCCTCCTGTACAGTGAACCATCTCTGGTGACGAAAGATGACTTTAATGTTCTCCGGCTTCACTTACCAGTAAAGGCCAGATCAATCCATTTATAGTACATAATTCAGTAACTTCAATCGTGTGCCCAGAGACGACGTTTGTGTTCGCACTTTGCAACTTAACAGTAGTTCTCAGAATTTCAATGCTGAATGACAGTGTAACTATTGCGATAGTCATTCTGTAGATGCAGCAAAGTTTTTGTTCCAAGAAAATACAGTAACGCATGCAGACTGCCCATAATCCTCATTGTAGGCAGTGTTTACATTGGTTATTTACTGCATATGTAAATAGGTATGTGTGTCCTTGTGGATGTGTGTAAACCTTTTTTTTTTTTTTTAAAAAAAAAAAAAAAAAAAGAAAATACCTTTGGTTGCCTGATTACCTAGATAATGTTCATCCATCCGTTGTAGAACCATTTAGTTCTGCCCTTTCATACCTAGACAAGCTGCCTAATATTTATAGTCCACTACATGCTTCCTCCGGAATATGTTTACATTGTATTATAACATGTTTCTGTACATATTTTAATATTTATAACCCTCTTGGTCCTGTATTTAGTATATTGGTACTTCTTTACAAAACGCATTTAATTCTTTGTGAGCGGAAATCATTACGTAGTTTTTTTTATTGTGGTCATGACTAAGGAATCAACGGTCAAACATGGGGCTCAGGTTCCGGAGTGGAGCAGACACTGGAATTTTCTTTGTCAAAAGAAACGCTCGAGTCACAGGGCTCTAAGGCTGCGTCCCGACAGGGAATGCCATGGTGCAGTCCCCAAGCACAGAGGTGACCGAACATAACCTTCAGGAGTATCACTGTGGATGCCCCACAAAAGCTCCCTAAAGGGGGCGCTATACATGCCTCCTCACCTGTCCCCCCAGCTTTCACCAAGGCTCTCTATGCGTCGCCTTTGTTTAAAGCAGATAGCCTAAACTCCGCCTCCCACTCTTTCTAAAAGCCCCCCCATCTCATCTGACGTTTAATTACATCCCTTTTCATGCACGTGCCCTTTTATTGCCCCCGGATCAGACACGCCTCTCATGACATCTTTCTCCCATGAGCCCCTGCTTCGCGGTGCCCGTTTCCCGCCACAAGTGCCCGCACGCCACCATGGCTGTTGTGCCGAAACTGCAGCCAGGAAGCAGCGAGACGACACCGGGCGTGTTTGAAATTAAAGGATGCCAGTAATCCCTTTTATGTATTTTCATCGATTTATACTGCGTTTCTGGGAAATGGGAATCTGGAGCACTTCCACAGCTCTAGGAACACTTGGGAGAACAGATTAATAAGGGCAACGTAATGGCGCTACGCGACCATCTTTTACAGCAATCAAACACTGTCTCTGCCAATGCGTGAGAATGTACTCAGAACGTGCCGGTTCCTTATTAATTCGCTGAATAAGGAGAGTGGCTCACAGAAGGTGAGGCATGAGTGGGACATGTACTGTAAAGATGCCGTTTGCTCCACAAGCTGCAGGTCACCCATGGCACAAAAGCATGTCTCACTTCACAGACGCTCACAGTACTACACATAGACAGGCCAGTCAGTGGACGAGAGGAGGGGTTAAATGAGGGCGCCGGGGGCTTCAGAGCAGCGGTGTCACACCCGCTCCCCCCCCACCTCGGCAAACGATGATGTCCCACTCAGAAATAAGGAAACGGCCAAATAACGACGTAGCGATTGATCACACGCTCGGCTTAGGGTGCCGACTGCGACCGAGAAGGCGGGCTGTCGTTTGAGCTGCGATCCGGCCCCCGCAGAAGCGTCTAAGAGCAAATGACGTTTGGGGGGGGGGGGGGGGGGGGAGAACAAAAGGACCTTCCCAGGGATTGGAGGGGATGAGTTCCTGGGAATGGCTCTGAGCAAATATCTGCCGTTTTTTTTTTTTTGTTGTTTGATGTCAGGTTTGCTCAGGAATGGAGAATGTCAATATTTCCACAGCACACTCCAGCTCCAGCAGGCTGGGGGCCACGGAGAGAGGAGGGCGGCTGCAGAAGGTCACGGCCCCCGGAGCCCCCCGAAATCTGTTTAAACATAGCGCTGCAGATCAAAGGCCCAACGATTGCAGGCAGCCCCCCCCCCCCCCCCGCCGGCTCGCCGGGGAGACAGATTAAGAGGCGTTCCGCAGACCAGGCCTACAGCGTGACACATGACTTTACGAAGCGTAGCACAGGGATCACAGTTTCTGCTTCAGTCTCAGCGTAGCGCTAATCACAGTATCCTTAGTTGACCATATAGAAAGTTACATTCCATTTTGCTTGTTAATTTTCAAAGCAGCTTCCAAATTTCAGACATTCACAGCACATTAAGTTCGGGACACATTAGCCACACATTAGCAACTCGTAGTTCATGGTACATGAATCTGTTTTAATGTCTAGTGGAAAAAAAAAAAACACAGCTGTAATACAGTCCGGTAACTGCAGAGATTTCACTTTAAAACCCACATTGCAATTTGCCAGTCATGTACAAGAGATAATATAACAGTTATATCACTACAGCTGTAAAAGGATTTCAGGGCTGAACAGAACAGAGCTGCAGTTTCTTTTTTTCCCCACTTACTACCACTAAAAAGAGATCACATGGTCCACTCAGTTATAAGCTGTTTATTGATAGTATGTTGAAAGTCATCCTCCATAAGCTCGCTGTGTCCCAGGTCCCTCTGCACCGTCAGCTTAGTGGACAGGTGTAACCCTGGGGTTAGGGTGCGCCTTACCCGCACGGGGACAGAGCGGCGCATTACACAGTGTCTCAGCAGCCTGGTGCTCGATACCCCTCCCTCCCCCAGGCCCCTGAGAGCGGGTGAGAGTCCAGCCTGTTTATTTGGGTCAGTTTCTGAGTCATCGCTCTGCATGGCCTGCTGACCTTCCATGCTCTCCACTCCACTGACAACAAACATTTTTAAGAGTTTACCAAATAATCCGAAGCATTACTTGAAAGTCAGCATTAAACCGAAGCAAAAATTGAATTTAATTCTTTGTCTGCCAAGCTAATGTGATATAGATAATGGCGACAGTGTGCTGGTTTGCATACAAACGACACTTGTGGATTGTTTTCATTAATTACTTCAACCAACTTCAGGCTCACTAAAGGAGGAAGCATTAGTCTTGGGGCCAATCGGGACCCACCTATGCACCACAATGCCGTCCTCTTTTATCTGAGGGTTATCTGAGAGACAGCCAGCTATTCGGAGACAGTTTGTTCCCACAGAAAACAGATGAGAGGATCCTGAACTCCATGGGGATCCAGGCCAGCTAGATGGATGTGTTCAGACATCACTTTCAGCAGGCAGAAATATTTCTGGCGAGTGGAGTGATACAGCGCCGTAGCCGTGAAGTCCTTTTAACGGGGTGGGGGGTGGGGGGGGGGCAGTTTGTCACGGGGAGGGGAGCGCCAGAGAGAAGCTGTCCCATCAGGCCACAAAATGAAAGACAACCGCAAGGAATAAATAAAGGACATCTGTAATAATACCCGTGCCCTCATGCCGAGCCACACGTGACCCCACCGTGACGTCGCACACCCGCCTCCCCCCAAGCGCTGAAGATCTCATGGCTGCCCCCTGGCTGCCCACGTGCCGCCAATCTCAGAATTCAGAAAAGTCCCATTAAGCGATAAATGTTAATGACGGATCAGAGCGGCGAAAATAGACCGGGGGACAAAAAAAATACTGAGGATGTTAATTTTTAAGACAAAATTACCAGACATTTATGCTTTTAAATGGGTTAACCATGAAAGTAAAACAGATGGCCCTGCTTCACAGATGGCCGTGAGGAGAGACTCCGGGTAGACTCTCGTTACTTGGTGTTGGAAGAGCTTCTCTAAGCCCAACTTGGACTGTATCCACTGCTAACGTCATTAAGCAACACGAGGAAAAAAAAAAACCTTTAGAAATAAGCAGTTTGATAAATTTCCCAGAACTCAAGGGTTGTATGTTGTAATTCTGGGGGCTATGATATAAAAATTAAGCGTGGAGAGACCATGTGTGATAATGCAGCGTTTATTCACAGAGACCCTTGGAGATAGGGCAGGTTTTCCCATCCGGAAACACACGGTCGCTTTGTGCTCACGATCGCCATCCCAGGGGGCAGTGGGGGAGCCAGAGACAGGGCGTGCGCCGCCTCACGACCCTCAAGCGTGACAGTGCACCAAGGAAGGAGCAGGTCGCTTGCAGAGCTCTGTGACTGAGACATAACTAACACTTTCTGTGTATATTCCATGTAATAAATGGGTGCTACCCGTGACAACTGGATGACCCTCTACACCATATAATCCGTCACCCTTGTGGATTTTCTCTCTCCAGAGAATTTACCCATTTCTCACAGCCCTTCCTTACACATTCCAGTCCAGCCCCTTCTTATCTAGTCTGCATTTTTATTTACGTAGCACATGCTTTTATCCAAAGCAGCGTACAATTGACAGAGTAGGCTTAGCCACCTGACCCTGTTTTCGCAAATGGGGAGAAATTGGGGGTTAAGGGCTCCGCCCAGAGAAATCACTCTGCCGACCATGGGATCTGAACCAACAACCTTCCGATTATGGACTTCCTGACCTACTGAGCCACCCAATGCAGAGCTACTCTGGCTGGCTTTCCCGAAAGTGCTACCGGACCCCCGGCTGACGCCAGCTGCTTGTAACTGCCTCCTGTCGCACCCTCACACAAACAGGAACCGGAATCTCCACGGGACTGAAAACGACAGCAAGTCAAGTCCCGCGCTCCCGTTACAGCCCTCGCCAGCTCACACGGTGTCCAGATTCGTGCCAGCTACGAGTAAAACCCAAAACCCAGCGGCAGGACGGACACGTCTGTGGCTCGTGCGGAACACAGCGAGCGCCAGGCCCGAAGGCCGCCGTGGTGAAATGTGAGCCACACTCCGTATGCCGCTGTCCTCACGACGGCTGCTTTGGGAACCACGTCCATCCCTCAGTAACTGGGTCAGATGACGCCTCACTGGGCACCTGTGGACCTAACTTTACACAGGGCTCACACCCAGCGGCACTCCAAGAGAGGCTGTCGAGTGCTGGTAAGGAGAGAGCAAATACTGAGCATGACTGCCCAACTTAACTGTTCCACTAGCTTCTCTGGGTACTCGAGGGTTTACGCCACCGCAATCACCCTGTCTTGTAAAGATCTTCTGCATCTACAGTATAAGCAGATCCTGCTTATATACAGTACAACACAGAGAATATTGGTACCAAGAGATACCAAAATGGGCCATTTGTTAAGTGCCCAGATAATCCATGTCAAGAAGGACACTTTTAGCTAGGACAGGGTTTGTGAACTACCATTTCAAATGAAAAGTACCTGGATTTCACTTAAGTGCTGAGTTCTTGCTCTGTGCTGATTGGTCAGTCTCCCATAATCATGCATGTGTCACTAATGTTAATGTGAACCAGCCGGATGAGTCAAGGAAACAAACCAGTCAAAGCATAAGAACAACTGAAATATTTAGCCAATCACAGGAGCCTTTCAGTTTGAAATTAGTTTTATGAAGTAGCTCAAAATGTCCCCCTGACATGGATTATCTGGTCATTCAAGGCATTTGTGAACATTTCTGGCTCCACCTTACCCAGATCCAGGCTTCTAGCGGCTTTGAGACAACTGGCTGTCGCCCCACTCCACCCGGGATACAGACACACATTTCATAAGGTGTTTTATGTCCCCCCCCAGGATGGGGCTCCGCCTCCTCTGTATAAGGTGTCAGCTGTAGGTGTGGCAGCAGACCTGGTGCACAGGGCTGGCAGTGGTGCCCAGATGGTAACCTTTGCCAGGGCTGCTTGTTCCGCAGCGTCACCGGGGCTGCCGTGGACCCCCCCAGTCCTGCCGTGGACCCCCCCAGTCCTGCCATGCTCCTGGCCTCCACCTCAATATGGGACATGAAACAAAAAATAATCACCAGTCTTTATTAACCCATGTGAGCGGCTGAGAGGAGAAGGCACCAGCCATGCCGGACACTGAAGTCCAATGAAGCGGCTTCCTTTTCCAGTTACCTGCAGGATATGGTAACATTGCATAGTACATTACAGCATATTAAACCCTTTGTGTTAAATTATGTTTACTATACTCAGCTTCTAGAATTTTCAGCTCTGTAAACTTAGCTCGGAATGCGAGCACTGTCCCCAAAAGTACAACAGATTTCCTATCATCCCAGCTCAGCTTTGATGCTGCGAAGTACTTAAGCCCACACACAGACAATGTATTATTGTCTGATGGTATCATGTTAATAAAAACTCACAGTGCGCGACATTACAGGGGAAGTTCAGGCCTCCTTCTTAGCACAGACCAAACTGCTCAACCAGTCTCACATTCTTAAATGTCGGTCTCTTGCCCAAAGGCTTGACCTGCAGGACATATTGATGCATGTAGGTTGTTCTGCAGGTTAGAGAACACACCTGCTGTGATCGATAAGTAATTTATACCAAACGTACACATAAATTAGTGACAAGCGTGACACAGATAGGCATTGCCTTGGACACTAACTCTGTTTTTCACTTCTTACAGATTGTATCAGTTGCTTTCATTAAGCCAAAATCTCTTGGAAGACTCCAAATTGGAATGGATCACAGTGAGGCTGTGTTAACCTAATCCCGAACGTGTCACTCCCACTAGATACTCTCAAGGCCGAAGCAGGAGCGTCTTCACTCCGTCAGTCCGCTTCTGGGCTGATGAGCAGACCGATGACGTCAGCAGCCTCTGTAGCAGCCAAGAGCAAAATCTGGATTTGCTTTTCATTCTGCTTTTACATAAATGTTCATAAACAGTGGAGTGCAGGATTTTCCAAATCCCCCGTGGGCTGGTGTTTATTAAAACTTCTCATTTTGAATTAATTCACCTTAAAATATGATGCATGATTTTTTTGTGATAATAATGTATGCAGGACTTTATCATTTGAAGAGGTATATTTATATATATATATATATTATATATATATATTACACACATACACACACACACACCTTTGCCTCAGTATTAATTTGATATGTGGTCAGTTAAGTGTGAAACTTGCATTCAAAAACTGCACAGAATGATTGAAATCGACAGCCTGTACAAACCTTGGCACTCATCCATTTTCTATAACTGCTTATCCATTAACAGGTTGCAGTGTTCTTATCCCAGGACACAAAGCAGGGTACATGGTAGGAGGTCACCCTGGACAGGAATCACTGGGACAAAGTGAATGCAGTCACAGGAATACTTAGGTCGACTTTCCTTTAAAATGTAGCTAGGTTTTCATATTTAAATCACAGGGACTGGTATGCAAACAGGCAAGACCGTTCATTTAAAAATGTATGAAGCTGAATTTGTTATATAAGATTCCATTATGTGAAGCAATAGCATATGAATTTATAATACTGAGCATTTCTACGTGTCTTACTGCAGAACAGGACTGGAGGACCCGAGTTATTCTCAGATTGTTATGTGACTAATCTGAGTTTGGGCCGAGTCCTGGGCTTTTGCTGTCCCCTCTGAGCAGAACATTCTCACATCCCACAATAGATTCAACGACAGGTTTTCTTCATTGTATGCGGTTTCCTTCTGACAAGACCAATATTTACGCTTAAAGCTCTAATGGACTGTGAAGCTGTAAGCAAAGTAGTCATACTCAGGCAAATCACAAATCACTCTTCTCTTCTGTAGACCAGATAAAAGTAGGGTAAACGGAGAAATCTTTTGTCTGGAGAGCGAGAAAAAGAAAAACTTTAGAAATTTGGCTACAAAGGGTGACTTTCTTTTTTTTTTGTCGCTGTAGTAAGAGATCACACCCAGCAATCTGTGAGTGATTTTCTGTGACAGATGTGTTTGGGCCGCACCCGCTGCAGCTGCAGTATAGCACAGGTAGGGGGCGATATCGCATCAAACGATCACCACTATACTATTACAATGTCACATACAGAACTCGAGTTCCTAAATCAGGAACTGCACCTAAAGATAAATCAATAATAATGCAGGTCCCATTCAGCGGTGAGAACAGGGAAGTAGGTTTGATAGCATCACCACCACCACCACCCCCCCCCCGTTGAAAATGACCCTGACTGCAATACCTTGCCATAGGTTAGGGCGGGGCCCTCAAAATGATGTCAAGGCTGAAGTAAACATGAGCCACAAAACTGCCAAAGCCACCTGCTCTGTTATGCATCCATGATACATGAGTAAACTCCATATTGACAAGGATGTGAAGACTGACAACGTAAGATTCACCAGTAGATAAGAGGCTGTGTCGTTTGGGGCTGACCACAGATGACAAATTCATCCATGCCTTTATCTTCATAGCCGTTTATTCATTACAGGGTCACAAACAACCTGGAGTCCATCCCAGCCAGTCTGACAGGGGGAGACCCCCGGCACGGGATGTCAGGGCAAGGCATGAAATATACGCAATTTTTGAGGCAACAAAATCCAGTGCAGATTTAATCCAGTGCAGCACCAGGCCAGCCCACGGAGTGCAGCCGATTATAAGCTTCTGTTCAGAACTGTCTGCTCTTCCCCAAATGTTGTCATACTGAGACAGTCTGTGGGTTTTAGTGGCATCTGAAGAGAAATGTGTTGCTAGAAAGAACAGCTAAAAATAAAGGCCGTATTTTTCATAATAAGGCAGAGTCCTAATTGAAGCAGCAGTCAGAGTTAAAACAACACGAAGTCACCTGCACGGGCAATTTCCCTTCGTCGAAGGGACAGACATCAAGAACGGACCTTTTTGCCGGCTTATACTTCAAAGCTGGGAATGAAGAGAAAGGGGACAAGAACGACCCAAGAGGAAACCAAGCAATAATAAATCTAAAAATGAGTTCAATTAACATAAATGAATAACTAAATGATTAATTCTTTGTTTACCGGTGTTTTACTTGTTTAGACCCAATACTATTATTACTAGTAGTACTTTTAACAGTAAAACTTTAATCAAAATAAAATAGGTATGTTTTGATATTTATACAGATTATTAAAGACTTCAAACTAAATAGCAAGTATTGGTCACGTCCTTTATCCCTTAACACCCAGAGCAAAGGTAGAGGTCTGTGACGCATGAATAAAAAAATCTCTATTAAGACAAACTAAAGATGAAGAATGAAGATTTAAATAAAGTATTATTGAACTTACAGCTTTTTAAGTATAAAAATAATAAGGTGTGAAAGGACAACTAGTGAAATAATTGTGGAATAGCAATTCATTATCATTCTTATTTTTTTAATTAACACAGTTTAAAGTGCAGTCTACCTCGGGGGTCCCCTCTCTCTCTCAATGTAATTATGAAAAGCCCTACCGGATTTCCTGCATGGTGAGTATTTGATACCCTGATGCAGCATCACATCACTGCGTTTGATTGTTTTTTCGCTGTGGAAAATGCTTTAGCATCCATGCCAGGGGCCTATCACAGACCCTTTGAATGTGCACACGTAACATGCACCGGTCTGCTTCACAGAAAAGCCAACAGGCTACCGCGATGCTGTCTTGCGGGGAAGGGAACCGGTCGGAGTACGTGGCTGTGGGGTAGATTTCGCCCCCGGCGCTGAGCTCTCACTGCCAGCTGTTCAAATAAGAGCCGAATGCAAACCACATCCACCGCTTGTCAGCGTGCTCATCGGTGGGGGTGCGGGTGCTGTCTGCAGGGTTTGCTTGGAGCTAATCCCAGACAGCACAGGGTACAAGGCAGGGCTACACTCTGGACCGAATGCCAGCCATGTAACAATAATCAAATAAGGTACATCCTGAAAAACGTTGTTAATCAGAGTCTTTGTAAATGCTTATATGGATAAATCTCCAAATTCCTATCGCTGCTAAAAAGAGTGTGCAATTCAGTGCAAACTAGTTTATCGATTCATTCGTTTCAACATCTACAAATTATACACAAGCTGTTCGAGTGGGCCTATCAGCAAAATAAAGTCAGCCGTGACGGTACCATCTATCTAAAATATGTTAATGTAAACAATTATTCTGCATCCAGGAGTTAAAATTTGATCTGGAAGGACTTTTTTTTCAGCTCCTTTACCACTGCTTACTAGGTAAACTGAGTATCGTATGGAACGAAGTTTCCTTTTTGAAAACTCAAAATAGAGAGCTGCCTGGTGCAAAGATGGTAGTGTCCCCACATCCCAGGATGCTCTGCTTTTGATGCCGACAGATCTTTCGCACCCCCCTCCGTAGACACAGCCCAAAACATCCCTCTGGAGAGACCAGCTGGCTATGTTACATAATACCTCAGTCCTGATCCACACGTTGGCTGAGCAAGGGGCAGGGCTGCTCTCTATAGGAGGCTTTGCCTTGTATTATTATTATTATTTTACATCTCAAAACACCATCAACACAACCCAGCAGACTCCTGCATCATTTTTTCATAGTACATTTTTACCGTTTTTAACGTAGGTGTCGCTAGGGTGGAGAAGAGGGTTATTAAAGGGAAGAAAATATGCAAAAATTTAAGTGTGACATGATACAGCTGATTTAAAACACCAGCAAAAAAGTACCACGGCAGCCATGCATACTGTGCGAGCCCGTCTCTTAATTCACTGTGAGCGACAGCTGCGATACAATGTTGCCACCGTGTGGCAGAATAGAAAATAAAATGAAAAAGCCTTCGGCAGACCAAAATAATCTATCCCTAATCGAAAAACTAAGACTCTCGACCAAAAGTAACATTCAAGAGAGGATCAGAAAGAAGGGCTCGCCAGTCCCAGCTGCAATCACTCTGCCAACCACTGGATTTTGAGATTGGTGACCTTCCTATCACAGGCACAGTCAACCTACAGAGTCACCCACCACATTCTGTTTATTTAGCAAACCCTTTTATCCAAAGCGACTTACATTTGAGGTAGCAGGATCAGATAGTTCCTGAAGCAGCTACGGTTAAGGGCCTTTGCACAGAGGTCCGGTGGCGAAATCATCCTTCTGACCACAAGATTCAAACCAGCGACTTCCCACTCATAGGCATCCTAACCCACTGGCCACACACCATCCCAGAGGACTTCATTGATCAAAGGGGGACATTCTTAAATAGATTTGGTCAACCTGAGGCTTTAATCCAGGGACCTGTACTACGAAGCGGTGTTACTGGCTTATCGGGGTAACTTTTAGGATTTAAGATTTAACCTGTGGTACCTCAAATCCGACAAGTTACCTTGATAAACCAGTAACACTGCTTCGTAGTACAGGCCACAGGTCCTTCAGCAAACCACTACAGGCGCGATTAAAATCACCCCACACCGGCCGCAGCACACCCACCATGCCGCCCACGAATTACCATGAAACTGAACACAAATGGCATATTTGTCCTGTTCCAAAATGTCTCGAAACAAGGATCTCATGACTTGCCCGAGTGAAATATATCCACGGATAATATATAAACATTTTTGCGCGTAAATAAAACGTGAGCCCATCATGCATTCGGATTCTTAAGTTAATATCCTAATAAATGTAGTTATATTTTGTGTGCTTTGCAGAGACCATGAGATGAGTATTTATTACATATAAATCAATACTAATCTCCCATCTGAGCGAAGGAGGGAAAGAGCCAAACACAGAAGAAAGATGCAGACACCCAAGTTACCCATGAAAAAACCAGTTTAATAGATTATTTAAAAAATAAGGCTAATGTGCTGTAGAAGCTTACATCTATTGGAGGAAGTGCGGTCATGGCAACAGGAAACAGGAGACAAGGGACCTCCCCCAACAGCAAGGACGGTTTCCCAGGAGGGCGAGGCTCCCTCAGCCAATCGCGGCCCCACTCAACCTCAAAGTGCCAAGAACAGATGGAGACGAAAAAAGACGCAGCTGCGATCTTTAAAAATGTGCATAGCTCAGCTGAGTAGTGGTGTTTCGAAAGAAAGAAAGAAAAAAAAGCAGCCACTTTCTCACTGGTGACCACTCTCTCTTCAACGCTCACCATTAAAACAATAAAACCAAGCCACTAATGTTTCATATACATATTTATATATATTTATATTTCATGTACAAAGTTACATTCTGAACCCCAAAGGCTCATTCATAGAAATAAATACTGAAATGGCTACACTGCGATATGAATCTGATTTTTTTTTTCTCCTGGAGAATAAAAATTAGATGAGGCACCACTCCCCCCCCACCCCCCACAGTCATCAGCACAAATACTAAATTAACATCTGCAACTCTGCTTTGAAGTTAAAGAGGCCAATAAAACACAGAGTAGAGTGTCTAAAAGACAAATGTACAAAAAAAGACCATTAAAAAAGGCATAAAAGTTTCAGAAAGCGTCGATATCATCACACCAAATCAAAGTGGAACGTCCGCCTACAAGTGTACAAAATCCAATGTGCAGCGGCGATCGCTACGCTCCGGATCCCTGGCAAGCAAATATTTAATCGTTTCGCAAACATGACATAAAAATATATTTCATTTAATAATCATTGTAATGAAGACTAGTGAAGGACTGTCTCTAAATTAAACGACAAGGTAGGGATCAAATGTACTGCAAAAAGGCAGTGAAGGAAATGTTAATGAGGCGGTTTACCATTTCGTTTTTGTCTTAATTAGTTTTCCTTTGGTAATCGGTAACGCTCAGACATAAGATAAATACTCATCACACATCAACGGGGAAAAAAAATAAAAACAAAAAAAAAATTAGCTTCCGGAACATTAAGTGAAAGTGTACTGAAACTAAGGCAGCCAGCGTTACATTTAAAGTGTCTGTGAGCTCTAGCGTTTATGAAGGAAGACCTAACGTGAAAACGGGCAGACCGTAAGGACAGCAGCTCGGGGACTGGGACGGACTCCATCAAGCACGCCTATTTTACCTAAGTAATAAAACAATAATAATAATCAGGCTTTTCTATTTGAACTAATCATCTTTACGGGGATCCAAACTGCAAACATTTTTCCCCACACGATTGTAGCTGCTAAAGATTAAACGTATTTATCCTAGAGATGGAATTTCAGGTACAAACCGTTACAGCCGGACACAGATACATCTGCAGGTGACTAACTTCTGTGTAAACGGTCCTGCTCACAATCAAAAATTATTACTTTGTGAAAGGGGGGAAACCGGGTGGGAATGGGACGCGTCACCATCACGCCATTCGGAATATCTAGACAGGGTCCCGTCCGTCGGTCGGCTTGAGGCTGAGGGTTGCCGAAAGCGCTGGCCCTTCCTGACGCTGCGGGGGGCTTTGGGTTCCGGGACTCCTCCATGTCCGCGCCAGGCAGGGGGGGCAGCGCCTGCCACCCCTGCAAAGAGCCCTGTGTGTCACCAACCCCCCATTCTGACACTGGACACACAGTGAGATACCATTAACCCTTAGAGAAAAAGGAAATTAAAAAAAAAAAAAAAAGAACGGAACGAAAACAGACGGAAAACAGTTTATCAATATCAGTATAGTATCAGTATAATGTCAGCGTAATAATAGCAATAATCACCAAATCTCTTTCTAGTTAAAAAGAATCAAACTGAAAAAAATAGAACCAAAAAAGCATGCAGTTTGTATTAGTGTGTGTTTTCCTGTGGGCTCCAACGGTCCTCCTCGCCCCCCCCCCCCCCCCTCCACTGTGGCACGATGGGGGCGGGGCCTCATCACTCGTCACTGCACATGACCTGCCACACGATAAGGTGGCTGCGCTCCGCTTTGGCCAGGAAAGGCTGCAGCTTCAGCGTAGGCTCGTCCAGCTCCTCCACGTCCCCTCCCTCGTCACCTGCAGTGACGCGTGACGTTAATATTCCTTGGGGGGGGTTTGAGTATCATCACTTCTGCTAGCATGAAACAGCGCGGCAGATCTAAGAAAGTGCGTCAGAGGCGCGTAGCTGACGTGCGGGATCTGCACATTAAATTCACACCTCCTTCATGTGCGACCTGCAAATCACAGATATAGCTATTAAATTTACTGCTGACTATTTGCGTCGCCACCGTCCACTCACCCATCCTGAAGTCGATGTAACCTTCCCCTCCGCTCATCACCAGGATGGACTTCAGACTGTCCTGAGTCTGGCTGTCAGAGGCGGCAGTTCCGGCTTTGTCAGAACTCGCATCTCCTCCGACGCCGGCTGAGGGGATCACCTGACCTGTATCGGCGCGTACCGAAGAGCTACGGTAAACACGACCACTGCGTGCTGATCACACAATAAGTACTTTATCACAAACAATGTTTTGACAACAAATCTATGATATGAGCAGCGATGTACTCCATTGTCTGAATGCATGTGAATTAACTATCATGTTATCTATACTGGCTTTGATCGCATAAAAGCAGATAATGACGATCATTCTAATAAATTCGTTAATGCAGCCTTTGCTCTCAGTGTTGAGGTTAGCGGTTTCATAGCTTAAAGACGTGTCCCGTCTTCCAGCTACACCTACGCTAAAGACCCACCTGGGACGGCAACAAAGAATTTCACAGCATCCCGGTGTCCATGGAAACAGAGTTGTGCGTGCGCCATGGAGCAGAAGGGTACATATGTGCCGGGGGTGACTTTGTCACTGTTCTCGTCGCCATAGACACGGATCGCGCTGCCTGGTCGCTGGGCCGTTCCAGTGGCGACCTTATTTACTTCATTTAGGAGGCAAAAAAAACAATTATGAATAATTAAGAAGGTGAACAGAAGATACCGGTGGACTTCTTGCTATGGCAAAGGATTTAGTGTCGTTACGACCCAGAATGCTGCAAGCAGACCTGGCCCAAGCAAAGACAGGCCTGCATACATGCCGACAGGCAACGGAACCGGCGCTTTGTGTGTTCTTAGCCAGGGAAATCAGATATATTCCACTGTTTACGAAGCGCAAAAGAAGCGTGCATTGGAGCCAAAGTTAAAACGTGCTGAGGGTAAGGTAAGGCGACAGGGGCAGCGTGTTCGCTGTGAGCTGCTCACGCAGCTCCCACCCCCAGCAAGGAGACGCAGACTTCTGTGCAACAAAACCAGAGCGGATGTAGAGACGAGGCCCGAAACGCAGAGGAGACAGCAGCTACCTGCATGAGAAGCGTCACTGCATGAGGGTTACCAGGTGGGGTCAGTCATGGAACAGACCTCATTTAATAAAGCATGTTTAAGCAGCACTGCCCTCTGCTGGATTGGGGGATGTGTTGACAAATGAAATCTAAATCAAGGGATAGTAAAGCTGGTGAGGAAGAGGGAGAGTGAAAAGGAGGAGAACAGGAGTGAAAGGAACCCCAGGAAGGATGAGAGGTGGCTGAAGGCAGAAAGAGAAGCCGCAGCTGACCGGCATTTCCGTGCATCTGAAAGTGTGGGGGCATTACTGTTAGCGTGGGGCTAATTAGCACATTCCGCTAATGTCGCTGATCTAACTCTGCAGTCAATCATACAGCTTCTTAAACAACCAGTCACCTTAGAAACTCTTGGCAGTAATTTGTTCCAATTGTATTTAAGGAGCACAATATAGCTCAAAATGCATTAGCTTCACATATTTAAGCATATAAAGCCATAAAAAGTAAGACTTGTATAGTGCATTTATTACAAATCTGCTAACTATTTAAAGAACTTTAAGTTTCTGGATTATAGACGATGGGAAAACCCCTGTAAGCAAATGAATGAAACTACTATAAACTACTATATAGCTTAAAACATAATATCCATGCGCCCATCTTGCATAACTGCTAACCCAGTGCAGGGTCACTGGAAGCCTTGAGCCTATCCCTGGATGCACCCTGGCTGGGATGCCAGGCCACTGCAGACAGTGCATGTAACACTATGGCAGTTTTATAGACAGCAATCCACCTAATTGCATGTTTTTGGAGGGCAGTGGGATCCCATGCAAACATGGAGAGAGCATGTGAATCTACAAACACAGAGGGGATGGGGGCTACAGGCCTACAGACTAATGTATGCGACACCCTCAGTAATAACTATCCAAAGGAAATGGTCATATCAGGCACAGCCATACTAATGGCGCTTTTCCACTGGCATTCAGGAACCGACCCGAACCCGAGGCGTACCGCGAAGATGGTTACGGTGCGGCCCCAGCTCGCTTCGGTTTCCCCTGCAGAAGGGTCGGCTTGGGAAAGGCGTTGGCGGCTTTGGAGAGCGACAGTGATGTAAAACCGAAGAGGTGCTTATTTACTCTTCACATGGTGTATACCATGATTTACTGTGTGCTAATTTCTGCTAGCAGGCCAGTAAGAATCGCCGTCTTGCGTTAGCATCAAACGCTAACAGATTTAGCATTGACTTCCGTACATTTGCATTATGAATCCATTCCATGCAGCTGTTCTATAGCACTTTTTTTTTTAAGTAGCTGGCTGGATATTTTCAAGTTCCAGGTTATTGAGAATGCATTAACACATCACAAAGTGCGGTACTACTAATGAATAATATATAGGAAATACCCTTTTTTCCTTCAGGTAATCCGTGTGCAGAACACCGATATTTCCATGCATTTCGACTAATGAGATGGTGGTGATGCAAATAGCTCAGTTTGGTCACGCTATTGGCCCTGCAAGTAAGCCAGGCCATGTCAGTGTGGTTACAACCCGAGTGCGGCTCAGGTCCAGCTCGCATACTTGGCAATGGAACACCGCCGGTTCACTGTACAGCTCAGTTCTTAGAGAATGTCCCCATGGGGATCAGTAAAGAATCTATTATTATTATTATTATTATTATTATTGGTGGCAGTGGAAAAGCACCATCATGTGATAACAGAGGTCTGGCCCACCAGGCTCATTCGAAATAGTCATACGTCCACCTATACCGGAACAGCTGAACCTCTATTACAAATAATACGTTTTACTGGCACACTTAAGGTAGACCATTCCCAGACACCGATATCAGGATATAGTCCACGTAAGCAAATCTGACCCACGTCATTACAACATTTTTTCTCAAAAACCCCCAACTAATGAACAACAAACTTTGGTGATGCTTGAAGCGCGTAGACTAGCGAGAGAGCGAGTGAGCGAGAGGGTTCATCTGGCAGGTGGGACTTACCCCTTAAGCCTGCGTCACGTCCCTGCTGACGAACTACAGGATGAATGAAAAGTGACATTAAAGAAGGAGAGGAGAGCAACTTCATGAGACCGGGCACTGTCCCAGAGCTTTGATTTCCCAAGACCTTCCCAAGAACTACAGTGCCCTCCCCTGGACAGGTGGTATCACTGCACCTCAATGCAAGGCACTGCGGGAATTACTTTCCTGTGCCAAAGAGTTGAATGAACACCCAAAGAAGAGTAGTGAGATGTAATGAGACGAGGACAGAGTGCCTTATAAATAAAATTAAAGATGGAGCTGCTTTTAGAGACTAACGCCGGTCATCGAGACGAGCGCAGCGCCCGCAGGAGAGCCGCATCGGCAACAACATCGGTGGTGGGCACACGGGGAGACAGGGGGCAGACGGGCCCTTACCCTCTGTCAGAGGGATGGAGATGATGACGCCGTTGCCGGTTCCCACCCAGAGGCGGTTACAGGACACCATCAGGGCGGTGATCCTCACGAAGGAGAAGCCCAGCTTCCCGGTGCCTGGAGGAAGAGGCTCATATTACATACGTTCATAGGTACATATTACACAGGAGAACGTGAAGATTTTAGCAGAAGTACAAAAAAAGATTGGGGAGCAATTAAGAGAAACCTTAGCTACTCATTGTGTGACAAAACTGGTTCTGTCCGGTTTGCTGAACGCCGATGGTAATGGCACTTAATGCTCCCTGTCAGCTCAAACCACTCATCATTTCTAGAACAGCGTTTCTCAACCTGGTCCTCAGACGTCAAGACATTCCTGCTCCCTCCCATCACACCTGAATCAATCAAGAACCCCAAATAGCTGGTATAGGTGTGCTGGGGCTGGGAGTGTGTGTGCGTCTGCGTGTGCGTCTGCGTGCCTGTTTAAGCAGATTGCATGAACACAGTACCATGGAAACACTGCTAAATAACTCACACGCAAAACCTACTGAACTCTCACATCACTGCAAACCATCCCACCAACACTAAAACCCCAAGAACAAACATCCAAGTCACAGAGGTGACACAGGTCCGGTTGCCGTTGCAACCAGAAGTGACAGATAACTGGGATGAATTGCAAATATGCACTGGACTGCCCCTGACCTTACGATTAAACCTGTTCTGAAACAGGATAAGCGCATTTTGAAAGAACGTCTATATTGCTAATCGCCATATAATCGGGGAACGAAGTCATCGATGTACAGCCACAGAAAAAATTAAGAGACCACAGCTCAGTTTTTTGTTTCACTCATTTCTCAATTTATGTGTGTGTGTGTCTGAATTATAATTATATATATATATATATATATATATATATATATATATATATATATATATATATATATATATATATATATATATATATATATATATATTATTTTTTTATTTATTTTATTTTTTTGCAAACTGCAGCCTGGTTCTTCTCCGTTTCCCATTAATGAAGGGCTTCTTCATTGCTTTATGGGTCTTCATCCTCCATCTAGGAGCCTATAATGAACTGTCCTAGCAGTGCACTTCACACCAGCACTTAATGTTTCCCAGTCCTTTTGAAGGTCAGTTGGTGTCATCCTCCGATTCATGAGACTGTCAGATATGCTCACGGTCATCTCTGGCATCAGAAGATTGTTTCTGCCCTTCACCTGACTGGTTTCTGGTCGTTCCCAGTATCTCCTGCTTCACCTTATTCTTGTGTACTGCTGTCTCAGAAATTTTGAACCTGGTAGCAACCTGCTACTCAGCGTAGCCTTCTGCCAGCAGAACCACAATTAAGCCAGGATTTTAAAATATTGTGTCTTAATTTCCCATGGCTGTATGTTTAGGTTTCCTTATTATTTAATGATTATGTTAATAGATCGTGCAATTACTGGACCAAAGGAGTCGCTGGTACCCGCCCACCATCCGCCGGTCATTACATACACAAAGAACGCAGAGCAGCAGCACTGTGACACTGTGGGCACACGCCGCCCCCTACCGAGCATCTTGCTGACGTAGGGCTCAATGTCGACGTCCTGCAGGTGCTGGTAGGTGTGGGCGTGGAAAAGGCGTAGCGTGGAGTCCAGCCGGATCGACACCCAGATGCCGTCCCCCACCCAGGCCAGCTGACGTACCTGGCTCTCCTTCCGGGGATGGGCGTCAAAAGACTTCTGTGAGGGGTGGGGGGGGGGGGGGGGGGGGGGGGGTCCAAAAAAATTAAAAATAAATAACCCATCAACAACCCAACTGTTTCTCATTAAAACATTTGTCCTGCCCCTAAATCTTTACAAGCCACGAGGAGCACGAGGAACCCGGACGTAACCTCCAGGGACCGGCCTCACCTCGATCTTCATGGCTTTGGGCTGCACCACGTAGATCTTGTTCCTGTAGCCGCACCACACCTTGTCGTGCACCACCGTCATGCAGCGGATGGAGTGGTGGGGCCGGCCCAGGTCCAGCAGGTGGTAGTTGGTCAGGTCCCACTGACCGTCTGTGGGGGGGACAGGAAGCGCAGGGTGAAGGAGGCGAAGCACCGGGAGACCGGTACCACCGCTTAGCGCACAGTCGGGGGAGTTTACCGACGCCTCGGTGGAAGATGGCCAGCGTGCCGTCAGCCAGGGCCACCAGCACTCTGCCCTTCACGTGGCTGCAAGGTGGGAGAGACGGCGAACGGTCAGGATGACGACGACGTGGAGCATGCGAGCCTCGCGACGCTCAACGGGGATCCAACCCGCCAATCCAGTACGTTCAGGAGACGCGACGCAAGCCTGCTTTCCAGAGGCGACTCGAGCAAAACCCAGCAACCCCTCACTATTCGCCAGTGGGGAAAATGGGTGCAGTACTTCCCCAATATCTGCAGTTTTGTTTCCTGTAGTTTCATTTGCCCACCGTCAAATGCAGTCCGAAAACCCTGAATGGAAAATTCGAGGAATGTCTCGGATTTCTGGCCCATTACTCAGTTAGCTGCCATCTTGGTTTCCAGATCAACGGTCACGGCATTACAGCATTAGTAACCCTCTTTTTAACTCAATTAAATTTTATTTCACAATCTTTTATTGTGCCTAATTTATAAATTCAACTTAATCATAGGTATGAATGTATAGAGGAAAAAAAAAAACAGAATGTATCAGGACCGGTACCATCCGTGATTTCACACATTCACTGGGGGGTCTTGAAATATATCCCCCGCAGATAAGGGGATAACCACGAAATTAATATGCGCACAAATGCCAGAAAGTTTCATACTCACACAATGCCAAGGATGGAGTCCTTCAGCTTGATGGAATGGAGGCATTTTCTCCACTGAGCCACAGATGAATGAACGTAGACACTGCGGAGGAGGGGGAGGGAATGTCTCACCGTCACACGGCAGCTTATGCCCCCCCCTCACATCCACAGCCCGGACCCGCTCCCCAGCGCATTACAGTACAGCGCAGAACACGGTGCAGCGGTGCTTACAGGCGCCTGTACAACCTACAGACTTAAATGTGCTTTCTGACTACAGTGAACAAAATACCGGGAGTTACAGTCATTGCTGTCAAAAAAATCAGTAGGTTATGACCAGGCCTCAGATACAGATTGCCGATATAATTTGTATTTTCCGAGTTTCATTTACACTCAGCACTGTCTACATCACACGTGCTACATGATCTTTTCAGGGTAAGGATATTTCAGAGTAACAGGGCAGCGGCAGAACCATAGGCGCAGGCCGGAAAGCAGGCGGCCTCACCAGCCGTTCTGGGCCCCCAGCCACATGGTTGGCAGCACGCTGCTCATCTTCTGTGCCTCCTCCCGCATGAGGTCCTGCTCGTCCGGCAAAGTGGCCACCCCGTCCTTCAGGAGGTCCGACTCCCTGGGGGAAGAACCGCCACAGAACCTTGCTATTGTAATTCAGGGACTGGTGTCCGCAAATTGCCCTAAAACACGGCGCCTCCTGCTGGCCACTGCGTGCTCAGACATGCAAAACGGGCTATTTATGTACTAATGTAGGGAGACTAATGTTAGCACTGTGAGGTATCTGCTACGTCAGGCATAAGTAGAACCACAAGCGAAAGGTGAAAAGCCTGGGCAAGGGTAATTGTATCATACAGTCCTGTGCAAAAGTCGCAGGCAGTTAAAGGAAATATGTTGGGATATAACTATGCTGTCCGCTAACTGTCAGCTTAGCCGTCTCAAAACCTCTGCTGAAATCACCCTAATAGTTGCAGCAACCATCCAACACACCAATTTTTTTTTTTTTTTTTTTTTTTTTTAACTTAAGCTGCGTATAGCTAAATCAAGCTCATTGAGGTTTTTAACTAGTTAGATTAATTATGTGAGCTGGCTGTGAAATGTAACAAACACGTGGAATGTCTGGGGGGGCCCTGAGGAGGCATCTGAGAACTGAGGTCGTGTTCATCTCACCGTCCAACTGGACATCAGTAACTTTCTGGAGAACAGAAGAAATTTACTAGTTTTTGTTGCGTTACTCTTAATTTCTATATGCTCCAATGTTAAACTGTGTTGCTCTTGTTCTGAGCAAATGTACACTTATCACCCACATAAACAGCTTTAAACATTTCTGATTACTGCCTAATACTTCTGCACAGTACTGGAGATAGTTGATTTATTTTAGTTGCTATATCATCCGATTTGGTGACATTAGCTAAAAATGTCTAAACACTGCATAATACATACGATTGAATGAATGCATAAATAATATTTGGATTGTGCGAAAATTATGTATATTTATTGAAATGCATTTAACATACAAGGCTGACCCCAGAAATGCATAAAGACGTCAAAAAAACAACGCTGGTGATCCCCCTTTTGTCCAGCAGGTGGAGCTAAGCTTGCGCTACCTCTGTGGATATGAGGCCTGGCTTTCTGAGGTGTCCTGCACACCCAGCGGGTCGGTGAACACGTGCTCCGTGTAGATGCATGGCTGGCTTATGTCCAGGCCTTCGCCCTCGTCCCCGGTCCCGGGGCTAGCCTCAGTAGCCTCAGTCGCTTCCTCGGCAGCCTCCTCTGCCGTGGCGATCGAGTCCTCGGCGGTGCTTTCTGAGAGCGACGCCTCACCTGCCGGGGAGATGCACACGAGAGCTCCCCTTATGAGCGAAGCACGCGAACAGTTTCCAGAGAGTGCCAAAGCTCTACCCTCATCGCTATTAGCCCAGGGAGCAGGATGTTAGACCACATGAGCCTGGTTACCGGAGTCCCCGCGTGTGCTGGGCTCCTCGGGAGTCCCCACAGCACTGCAGGCCGTCTGCGGGACGGCGGCAGACCCCTCCGCAGAGCAGCCCACCACGGTGATGCCTCCCAGCATGCTGTCACTGCCCGCTGAGCTGTTGCTGGCCATGCTGCCCGTCAGAGAGGTGTTCTCGTTCTGGGCAGCCTCTGGCTCCTGCGGTACCTCCTCCCCAGCAGGGTAGTCTGTCTCTCGGGCGCCTGAGCCAAACCACAGAAAATTCCGGTAACAGTCATAAATAGCCCATACGAGTCGATCTGAGGCACAGTCATACCTCGACGGCAACCGGACCTGGCACGCTGGCGATACAAAGTACGTGGGAGTTACAGACAAAGAAATTCTCCAGGATGTGGCCGGGCTGGTTGGCGTCCACGACCATGACTTTGGTGGTGGAGTGCGTACTGGTGCAGATCCACACGAGGCTGGAGAGCTCCTCGTGCTGCCGGAGCTCCTTCTCCTGCTCCTGTCCGCCAATCACACGGCAGCGCATCAGCTCATTACCCAGCTGAAGCTCAAGGGGACAAGAGCAGACCCGCCTGGTACATTGATCCTACAACGTTTAGTCACAAAGTCTTTACCCATTTTACTCAAACGATGTTTGGCCTTTGTTTATGCGAGCAGTGAAACACGCTTGGCATAAGCCACAAATAAATCTATATTGGTTATACTTGCGTTTCATTAAGCATCAAGAGTCAATACAGGCAAAGGGATGGACTCCATGGTGCTGCAATGCATTCTGGGAGGCAGCTCACCTTGAGCTCCTGTTCCAGGCGGTCCAAACTGCTCTGTGAGCCCTTCTTCTGCTTGTGGCCCTCGCTGTCGGCTCCAGGCACGTCGTTGTAGAAGACGCTGGCCCCCACGATGGAGCCCCCGTCGCGGGTCTTCCCACCGGTCAGGTTGACACCGGCAGCGCACCAGAGCTAGGGAGGGAAATGTAGCAGAAGGCCAGGTTCAGGTCTGGCTCTCAAACATCCACAGCCTGCTTCTAGCTCCTCTAACTGAGGTGCAGATTGTAAGGGATGGATCAGAAGGCTTAGCGGCCATGAACAGGCAGAGGAAAGCGTTCCAGGTTGTGGTTCACAGCACACAGAGCCCATACCTTCATAGAAGCATCCTTCTCATCCAAGGGCCTTAGGTACACAGGCACAGGCAAGTTCTTCATCTTGTTTTCTGCCTGACCGCCATTGGTTACCTAAAGTAAGTTTTGGGAGAAGGATAAAAGTTTTTTGCAGTGGTGATGTAAATTGAAAGGACAATGGCGAGAGGACAATGGCGAGAGGACAATGGCGAGAGGACAATGGCGAGAGGACAATGGCGAGAGGACAAGCGGCCTTGCTGGAGTATAGGCGTAATTGCCCTGAGCATCCTGACCTTGTATTTTGGCGGCAGGCTCCACCCGTACGCCTGCACGCGGCCATCTTCCTTCTGCACATGAGCTTTCACCTGCTTGTACTGAGCTCGCATCTGCTCCTTCCGTAATGGTGAGCTGCTCAGGTCCGCTCTGAGGGGAGCGGGAATGACAATCGGTCACGAAGGCGGCAAAAACAATGCATCCAGGGCTCCACCACAACCTGGGAGCCTCCACTGCGACACCTGGCCTTCCCCCCCGACACTCACTCCTCCTTCAGGAAGTCGAAGGCCTTGGACTTGTCACTGGGCAGTTGCGACAGGGTGCTACTGCGGGCCTTCACCGAGGGCACGATGTGCGACGTGGGCGCGTTGTACTTGACATTGACCGGAGACTCGGGCTTCCGGGCGGCGGTGCTGGACGAGCTAAAGAGCCGGCTGAAACTAGGGGGGCGAAGAGACGAGACAGAAAGGCTAATAGAGGTGCAGACACAGGACGGGGGGGGGGACCAGCGCACAGACACATACATGTACATGTAGGTGCACAGAAAGACAGAGCCTGACCTCCGCTACCAGCAAGCCTGGATCGTGCCCTTCACCAGCGTCCTAACTCAACACCCTCACACCAGTAACCCTTCTGTTATTCTGTTAACTAGCAGGTTAAAGCCCTAAACCTTGAGAGGGAAAAAAAGTGAGAATCAAGGCAAGAGCCAGTTAAAAGCAAACCCACTCCAGCAAACAGCTTCTGCAGCTCCGGGAGAGATTTCAGCAGCCCCAAAGGAAAATGTCAGCCACTCTTTTGTGCTAGTATGTGGCTAAGCAGACAGGCCAGGAGCATTAGCTTCCGTGCTGGTCATTTGCAAATGCTTATCCCAGCTTCATCATCCCAAGGCAACGACAAGTCAACCACATGAACTATGCCTGCCAAGCCATCACAGACACTAAGAAAGAAACCATCACATGACCACCTATGACCAAGTGTATAGCACCCAGAGGTCTTTAAAAATCAACGTTGCTGAAAGTGTCACTGACATGAAACACGCTTCCCCAGGCTCCTCCCATAGCTTTTCTGTAAAAACATGCACGTTTCTAATTTCATGTAAAAGCTTGAATAAGAAATTAGTCCGTGGCAATGGAATGAACGACAACTTATTACCAATTTCAGTGAAATCTGTATTTCAAGAAAAATGGATGAATATTCATGACCAGGTTCTTCTGAACAGACAAGAAAATCCTCGCTGTTACAAGCTTAGATCAGCACTAAATCACTACTGTTATAAAGACACCTAGTTTGCCTGACTGGCATAGCTGCCTTGTGCTACAAACCTTCTGCGAACGGACAAGACAACAAGAGGCAGTATTTAGGATTTAAGCAGGAAACAGGAGAGTGAGGAGTAGGAGAGCAAAACGCATATTTAACAACAGGTGCAAAATGCAACAAGTAAACCACACCATAATCATTCCTGCAAGTCTGGCCAGGGATACTGCACAAAGGGATTGGCCTGGACCCGGGGAGTCCATGGTACGTATATTAAAAGCCTGAAAAGCAACAGAGGCTTAAAGCATTTACCCGTGGAATAACCGGCACATCCTGAGTGCCGATTTCATTTCTAAGAGTATTTAAACAATAGCTAATGGGAGTCAGAATGGATTGTAATTACTCTCAGCCCAGACTGGGCCATGACGACACCATTCTGCACCACATCATGAAAAGGCAGAGGACACAAGCCATTCCCTTTGACGGTACTCCATGACCTGATTGGGATCAAGTGCAAGAAAAGCATCGGCTTCGTTCTAAAGCTTTACCTACATCCTGGAGACCACGAATCAGAAAATAAATAGCAAGATAAAAACAAAAGGAAAGGGAAGATACTGAATGACCAGCAGAGCACCAAGAATTTCCCATCGTGCTGTGTGATTCGTGCGAGTCGTGGTGGTGCGCTTACAACTGCCAGATACTGGACTTCTTCTTCTCGGAAAGTGCCGGGTTTTCCCTCGAAGCTCTGAGCAGGAAAACCACAACAAAGAAGAAATGCAATCACAGTATTACAACCTCGGCACATAAACTCTGGTGGTACAGTAAACATCGACAGTACAAGTGATAAATCAGCATGCATCACACCATCTATTTATTTAGGGGGTAGCAGAAATGGTATGGATTTGTGAAGAAAAAAAAAAGTTAGAAGGGTGTCAAAACTAATATGGATCCTGCTTTTCCCTTATTACCGGATCATCTCAGTCCATCTGACAGCTTTCTTGATAGCTCCATGAGCCTCTCCTATGTACTGGTTTTCGCTCCATCAGCACCCGGGCCATCTCCACACGCGTGAAGCGTTTCCTCTGCGCTGTGGGTATGTCACTCTGCGGAGGGGGGGGGGGGGACAAACATGCCAAATCAACCATCATATCACCGTTACTGCGCATCACACCAATAATCGCTATATCCATTGTGTTTGAACACAACAAACATGGGCAAATTTCCCACCCAGATCACATTCCAGTGCAGCCCAAACCAAATTGATGAGGATCGGCCTGCTTGGGTTCAGATACATATTACAAATGACTAAAGGGATGTAAATATTTATAGTTTCCCAATACTGGACTACGGGCAAATGCCCAGCTACCCTCCAATGATGCCTGCTAGTTTGCCGATTTATTACATTTGCACGATTTCATCTTTCATTTTGCTACACTACACATTTGTATTTATGTCTAGCACCAAAAGGGGGCTCTAGAAATGCACATTGGTGAGTTGACACTAAAAATCAGCAAGAAGGTCCTGGTTTCGGTCCCGGGTCCTTTCTGTGTGGAGTTCACACACCTTCCCTGTTTTCGGCGGGGGCTCCAGTTTCCTCAAATGGTCCAAAAGCGTACAGGGACAGGTTGATGGGCGAGTCTAAATTGGCCCTGTAGTTTTGCGAGTGTTGTGTGCACCCTGCGGTGTAATTGGCGACTGCCCAGGGTTGGTTCCCGTCCACACACATTGTTCCGTGATAGCCTCAGGTCCCCCCCCCCCCGCGACCCCAGCTGGGACTAAGCAGTCTCAGAAACTGGATGGATGGGCGCACAGCCCACCTTTAAATGAGCGGTGCGGCAGCATTTTAGCTTTCCGGTAATCACAAACGAAAACGGCGAGAGGAGCACAAACTGCGTGCAAACACTGTAAAAGACTGATAACATACAGAAATAACACAACGAACATGCTTCAGCATGTCTACCGGCACCACAGTGAGCTCAACTCACCACCACCAGAGCGGAGATGATTAAAAGGGCAAACCATGCTAAAAAAGCTGCACATGCAAGCCTTAGTTTATTTATTTGAAGATTTTTTTAATTATTATTATTTACTTATTTTGATTTGGGATTTTTGTAAAACAGTATTTTAATTCATTTCAGTTGTACTGTTAAGAGGAGGGACACGTTTTGCACAGTTTAGAAAGATAAAGAAATATTTTTGAATAAACTGGTCTGCAGCTCATTCTGCGAAAAAATCATGGGAAAATCGTATCGGATCATGAGTGGAGCGTATCGTTACATCCCTACACTTTACCATCCCAATCCCACCCTGGAGAGAGATCAGGGGTGTTTCGCAATGTGCGTGCTTGACCAGATCTGTGTTCTCTTTTACCCGTTTTACGTTATCTTCCATTGCAGAAGACTGGTTCAAAAATCAAGAACAGACGTACAGAGGACAGTAAAAATCCCAAGATGTTGGTCTTGCTCCGCCCCAAATATCTCACCAAATGAGATCAATCCCACGATTCATTGTCCCCCAAGTTTGTTCTTGGGAGGCAAGCTAACGAGACCGGTCTCGCCAAGAACCACAAGCACGATCTTTACGTTCTTGGTATTGAGAAGCACCCCAAGGTCCACAGAGAGAGATTACTCACATCATCCTCCTCCTTTGCCTTCTGCTTGGCCTCCTCCACCTCTACCCGTACCCTGTCGGAAGATGGGAGTGTTTCACTCAACGCCTATGGAACTGGATCGCTGTTACGGTAACTCAGCCAACAAAAGCCAATATATATAAATGTAAAAAATTTTTAAAAAGGGAGAGAGAGACTAGTGACTGAGTGGACAAATATCCCCAGGGCCAGTGTGCTTCCTGACACGACAGATTCGGTCGTTTCATCTTGCCCACTGGGTGTTTCCACACTGTAAACTGCGGTCCATTTTGAAAATTGTTTTTCAACTTTATTTTCCGTAAGGGAAAAAATTACTTGAATTCTTATAAGGATTTATCTGTCACAGAGGTACATGTACATGCAAATAAATGGGAGGTGGATATTATCAGTAGCTGGCAGAGGGTGTTGTACATATTGGGAAGTCTGACAGGCTGTGTGTGTGTGTGTGTGTGTGTGTGTGTGTGTGTGTGACATCCAGTGGCATATCATCTCCGAAAGACACTACAGCCAATAGCTGCTGTCGTTTACAACCTCACATGCTTTCAATGTCCCTTTAAAGGTGTCTGCTTGTTCACATTCAGCCTCCCAAGGAGGCTTTGAGACACTATTTCGGACCTGACCTGAGAAGATAAACACTGTATTTTGCCATTGAATAAATAAATGGTTGTGTTAATTATCGGTTATGCTACTCATGGGACCCGGCCAGGGACGCAAGTATAAGCTTGGCACAGCACTTCCAGGCCTGTGAAGCCCCCCCACCCCCCCCACCCCAAAAAGGCCTTTTCACTGCATGCTACTAACATGGTTTGACATATACACTAGTGGCCAAAATTATGCAAACACCTAGCATTTTTGGCATCACGCTTTAAAAATTACTACACGAATATTGACTTTTATAAAATATTGATGTTTATAAACAAGGAATGTTACAAATATAGCCTGGACAATTAAATAAGTAACTGGAGTAATCGAAGATCTGCAATCCCTACAACTTGGAAGTGTTTCCACAACTTTGGTCACTAGTGTATAATAATTCGTAATACCGTGCTTCTCCTAAAATAAAACCTACCCCAAATATAAGCCCTAGTTACTATCCCATGGATTGTACGGTAAATATAATGAGATGTCGATTATTATGTAAAAACCGGAATTAATATTTATTTATTTAATTTGAATATATATATTTGAATATTTGAATTAATGTATACACAGTAGATTTTTGTTCATGAATAAACTGTACCGTTAGATTGTTTACATGGAAAGATACGGTTAGAAAGATCATATGATGTCTGTATTTGTATTAATGTGGATTTTTGTTCATGAATACCGGTAAATGTACTGTAGTTCGTTGTACATGGAAAAAATAAGACATTACTGGAAAATAAGCTCTAACAGGTCTTTTGGAGCAAAAATGAATACAAGACCCTGTCATATTTTCGGGGAAAATACAGTATATCAAGTTTCGACGTAAAGAGAATTTGCGCAAGTCACACTACTACTGCAGGGGACAACGCTGCCCGCTGGTACTGCCTCTCGCACCCCCAGGAGCACGACTGCCGGCACAGAGGTGGACGAGGAGGTAGGGCGGACGAGGAGGTAGGGCGGACGAGGAGGTAGGGCGGACGAGGAGGTAGGGCGGACGGGCCGCTTCCTGCGGGGACACTCACTTCCTGAGCTCCTCCTCCAACTCCTTGTTCTTCTCCTCCAGCTTGCTCTTGGCCTGCTTCACAGCCTCCAGCTCGCACTGCAGCACCTCCCTCTCACAGGACAGCTCGTCCACCTTGGCGATGAGGTCATCTTCACCACGTTCAGGGCGTTTCTGTGCGGGGAGCGGACCGGAAAACAGTCGGGGATGGAAACTGGGACACTGTGGTGGTCAGGTGGTCAGTGCAGTGATTTACTGCTTCATGCATTGATTATAGAGCATGTATGTATCAATATTACAGCAGAGATTCACTCAAAAATCCCCCCCCCCCCCCCCCCCCACATGAAATAACACATTCGCCAAAGGGAGCTATGCTCTCTCTTCAGGCTAATTTGAACATTTTACCACCATGCAACCCTCTTCCATTCATTCTTGACAAATCCTACTTATATATTTCATGCAGCAGTTTCAAACATAACAATATAATGCGTTATGATCCATTTTCAAGTCTGAGAAAGATCAAACAATTCAACAAATTATTTCACAACACAGGCAGGACACAACACAGGCAGTATTAAGCAGGACAAACAGTGTTTTCCAGCAAAATACCGATGTACATAATAGATGAGAATTAAAGATCAGTCCGACTTCACACACAATCCTTACTTTGTTTCCAAAAGCTGTGTGTTCTCCTGAATGAGATGCTCAACTTCACGGCCCATACCTTTATAAAAAGGTAAATAAAAGAGGAAGGCTGCCAATCTTATAGAAGTTATAGAACAACGGCCACAGATGTCACAATCCAACCACTGCCCTTCCCAAAGCTGGCTTCCCATATTTTATTTTAATTTTTTATATATATATATATATATATATATATATATATATATATATATATATATATATATATATATATATATATATATATATATATATATATATATATATATATATATAGTAAATAAATAAATACATAAATAAATAAAAATACACCCCCAAGAATCCCAGGCGAGCAACCAAAGTCAGAAACACAAGCAACAGCAAGCAGGGATGAACGCAGATGAGGAGGGTCTCTTACTAAAGAAATTAAGGGCAGAATAACCCATGCGACGCATGTAAACAGAAGCACGCTGAGTCGCGAAAACTCAAGGACACTAAAGCAATGGCCTTTGGGGGGGGGGGGGGGGGGGGGGCTGGGTTCTAGAGGACAAGGATGCAGTCAGTCCGACCTTCAGTGACAGGAGAGGACAGACATCGGAGAACACAGTGAGAGACTTTGACAGGCCAAGTGGAAGGATTCATTTCGTCTTAGTACATGCAAG
Organism: Brienomyrus brachyistius; assembly: GCF_023856365.1. Classification (NCBI taxonomy): domain Eukaryota; kingdom Metazoa; phylum Chordata; class Actinopteri; order Osteoglossiformes; family Mormyridae; genus Brienomyrus; species Brienomyrus brachyistius. Next base: position 20,032,632 of record NC_064537.1, on the reverse strand, counting down.
AGTGATTCAAGACCACAGTTTTACACTTGTGAAGAAAAGTATATTGACAGGAGATGTACCTATGACCAGAATGGTTAAGATGCACGTTATCCCTGTGCAGTGGTCTTACGTCTTCAGAAACTCATTATAAAACGTTCCTCTCGGTCAAATGCAGCCTCTCTGTAACACTGCACCTCGCCCAGTGAACTTCATCAGTTCATCGTGCAGCCGACACTGCCGAAGCCTTCCTTCACGGCAAGGGCCGTCTCCACACACTCATACGATGTCATCACTAATCGATGACCCACAAGCGTCGTACCCTGGGGGTTATTTTAAATGCCGCTCGATAGCCAGAATGAGGCCAACCTTGTAATAGTTAAAGTTCAGCTGAATGATAGGTCAACTTGCAGAGAGAGACAGTGACAGGTGGACAAGGACACAAAATAAAAGCAAAAGTGAGTTTTGGGAGACTATGGGTGACGGGAGTTAAGCGAGGACGAGTGAAGTCATACACACCAGAATATTCCACTGGGAGAAGGAACAAGAGCGGAGACAGGAGACAGCATGGAGAGAGAAAGCCAGGGTTAGCGTCACTGGCTAGAAGAAATGGTCACTGTCCGCGGTCAGCGTGCAAAACGATCATCTGCATGAGGACAATCCCCAGCGAGGGCCGGTCCGCGTGTCGAGCCAGGCCGCCCCCCACCCAGCACTCTCGCCCTCGTTAAATCTAGGAGGCTTGCATGCCTGGAGCGATCAGCCTACAAGCAGGCTGGGTTTCTAGCACATTTACATGAGGCGAAGGACAAACAGGGCGTGGGGTGTTTAATACAGGGAGACAGAAACAGATGACATAAGACACTCCACAGCCTCTGCATGGGGTCCTACCAAACAGAACTTTAACAGCAGCTAATCCAGTTTGCTCTCCAGCGCAATTAGCAACTTACTGGACCACAATCCATCATAGTCCTCAACCTAAAATGTGACTGTACTGCGGTTTAACACGCTGTTAACACCTTACCTGATTCCTACTGGCATCCCTTTAAATTCACAGTCTAGTTTTCCTGACGTGAATACGATCAGAGATGAACATGACCGCCATCAGAACATCTTACCCAGCAGGTCGGCCCCCTCATCTACATCTCCAATAAGGTCTGTGCCGGCGGAGGAGAGCTCCTCGAAGAGCGACTCCGTGTTGCGATCAAATGCCAAGTTCTCGACGCCCTTGATAGGGGTACTAGAAACACATAAAACAAACAAAAATTTCATTCGAGAGAGAACTTCAGTTAAAAACAAAAAATCTAGAACAAACATAAAAAGCCAGCAGGAAATGGAGACTTCAAAATATAGGCGAGATGAGCATCCAGTGAGAAAGGCCGTGGCAGGTGGGTAGCAGCAGTGTACCTGGCGGCCTTGTAGCTGCTGAGGTCCATGTCCAGCTCAGGCGTGGACTCGATGATCGCCTGGACCTCCGACTTCTCCTCATTGTCACTTAAACCTGGAGAGAAGCATATTAAACTTTCATTAAAGACCATAACCCCTGAAGGACTCCGTCTGTAAATACTACATAATCTGCCCCTTTGTGTGGCCCGAGAGCCCAGCTTAAAAAAAGATGCGTGATCTTCAAGTTCATCCCTCATATGGTGAAAATGAGAAGCAGTAGAGCGGCCGGGGGGGGGATTGCTGGCGGGGGCCCCTGTCACCCGGCACTCCCCTCACCTATCGCTCACCTATGGAGACAGAATTGGTCCCTGGGGCGGCCTGAACGTCAATGTTCTTACTGCTGTCTGGCTTCCTGCTCCTGCTGTTCAGGTTCTTGTTCAGCCCCTCTGCCTCCGCTTTCTGGGGCGTGTCCACAGAGCCCATGGCCACGTCCGAGGCTGCCGTGGACGCGGGGGGTGGCCGACTTGGAGACTCCTTGGCTGACGTCAGACAGCTCATCCTGTGAAGACATCCCCGCGCAACCATAACAGGGTCACGTGACATACGGACAAGCTGAGCTGAAGCACACCACAGTCACACGACACTCAAGAACAGGTCCTGATGTGGCACTTTTCATTCTAACCAGATTAAGTTTGGATACCACACGACTCCACTGATCACAGATAGTCTGCGAGTGTCAGGGGGGCCACAGACCGTTAGCCCAGAGCCTCTGCATGTCAGCACTGTATCTGGTCATGCACTGATAGTACGTTCCAGATTTATGCACAAAGAATATGTGCGCTCAGTGTATAAGAAACTTAAATCAAATTATCAAATTGTAGGGCTATAGCGCAACCCCACAATATTTTGTTAAAGTATATAATTTATATCGTGCAGTAATCCAAAGCTTAATCATAAATGACTATCAAGTTCAAACTTCTGCCAGGAGGTTTTTCCTCGTGCTATTGACAGGCGTGATCGGCCCAATGCGTCCATCGGCTTGGCTTTGAGCGATGGGCCGAGGGATACGGAGGCGAGGCCACAAGGGACGAACCGTGACCACGTACCCAAAGCGGCACGCGATCTCCGAGACTGGACACACGAGAACGGCACCACACAGGCAGAACACACAAAGACACACCAACGCAGAGCACAAGACGAAACACACTTAGGTATCACTGTGTTTGTCTTTCTCGCACTGAAAAAGAAACACACTTTTGACCCACAAAGCACTTCAGCACTACAAAAAAAGGAAGGTAGAAATTACTACGAAGCACAAATCAAAACCAAACCAGCTACAGCTACTGATTTGTGGCCACCTAGGTGAGGATTAGCGGCTGCAAGATGCCGTCTACCAAGTGACACGCTGACAAAGTGAGAAGCTCTACGACACAACGTGAGTGAATCCATGCAATGGAACCAAAATCAACCTTCTGCATGCAACCAGAAAGTTCAAATTCTCTCAATGCGGCATCAGCATATTTAGAGGTTTTTTTTTTTTTTTTAGCGTTTTACAATCTTAATTGGTCAGTTTGAATGACACTAGAGTTTATGATCCATCACAAACGCTTCATGTCTCTGCGGCTGAAGTGGTTGCATGCAGCAGTGTAGAAACTAAAGGGGGGGGGGGGGGGGGGGGGGTTGGATGCACGAGAAAAATACAGCTAAATCGGAAGATGATACAACAACACACAGCTACAGGCCAAACAACATTCGATTCGGACCACTACTGCCAGAATGCGAAATCGTCACTCCTGCAGCTACAGGACCAACTACCTTGCAGTTGTCAGCCAGCGAATTCCCCCAAGTCTCCTGTGAACTCTTACCCTCCCTTTTCCTTAGAGAATCTTCTGCCTCCAACTGCTTGGGGAAGAGAATTACAATGAAGTGTACGTTCAGAGCAGCGCTAATGCAGCGCGTGGCACCCGGCTCCCCCAGGACTGGCATCAGCAGCCCCGAACAGAAGCACTGCTTCACCATACAGAGGAACCACAGCCTCACCTCGCTGCCAAAGCAACGACAGGCATGTTTCAGCAACGCGCCATTTTCATGGGTTCTTCTGTATGGACAAGCAAGAAAATGCAGGAGAAGAATAACGAGTCTATGTGAGGCTCAACGGCACATCGTCCATCCGAACAACGCCAGACCTTAGGCTGTGACACCTAGATATTCTGGGTTATGGACTCAATGACAAATGAAAGAACACAAAATATTCCAAAAAATGATTAAAAAAAAAACAAATTAGAAAAGAACATTTTCTGAATCAGTTCCCTAACCCCTTCTTCTTAGAACAGTAAAATAAACATTTTCAGGGTGAAATTTGGATGTAACAATGGAGACACACATCATACCATCCATTAATGCTTGAACAACATGTCAGGAAATGTACATTTACACACCTTTTAGATGTACCACACAGTGACTCTTCTTAAGGCACGCAGCGCACCTCACCAAATAAGCTCTCTGCATGGCTCTTATCACTAATATTACATTTCAGCTTCACAACATGAGAGTAAACTGGAAATTGCACTAATTGCTTAAAATTGACCAGCAAAGCAATCAAAAACCAGCAGAACTACATAAACAAACCCGAACTGCAATGAGCCGATATAATAAAAATATTAAAACACAATTAATTACAGTCAGCAATTACTCTCCTCCCCAGCCACATCCTACGGGATCATCTCCTCCCCCTCCTGCTGCTAGCTAAATGGCATCATGGTCGTCTCCGGTTGCCATGGCGCTGCCACGCCACCATTCAGCTTCCACTAAGACACAGGAGCCCAAACCTCACAACAGTAGCAGCTTCATTGGCAGGCTTATTACTAAATGATATTATTCAAAGAAGCAATTCATTTCTTAGATAATGCTGATGAGAGTTACGTGCGTGACTAGACTCTCATTGTGATATCAATAACTTGGGTGACATACTGTTTACAAAGACTGGGTGTGCATATTTATCTATACATCTGCACACACGGGTTGGGTATTTGCACACTGGACGCTCTCTTTGTGTCTGAATGCCTGTCAATCTACACACTGCAGAGAGAGGGAGGTGCACAAGGGGCAGTGCTGTTCCGGCGTGGGTGAGCGGTAACAGCCGGCCGCAACCGGCGGGATCATGGGAACGGAGACGTGCCTTTGTGCAACAGGCCCCGGCTCACTTAAGGAATGTTCTGAGGCGCAGAACAGCGGCCAGAACACAGACGTCTTACAGTGCCGCCATCGCACTGCAGGCATCGACGGGCGAACACTAAAACGTGACAGCTTAGCTGAGCCAGCAGTCAATGCCGTTTCTGTCGATGTACAGTTTGAACTGCTGCTAAATAACTGCAGAGCTCGCCTGTCAATCAAACATGAGTACGGCAGCACAAGGAAAACCCCACGGAACCACAGCGGGAGCCGGGACGCCCATCGCCCCTGTACTCCACCCGAGCAGCAACCTCACCCGCCACTCACTGCAGCATCTGAGCGCGTAACGCGCTCCTTGCGATGCAGATAATGCCCAGGTTGAGTTGGGGGGGGGTGGGGGGAGGTGCCCAGGAGGAGGAGGGCATTTCAAGGTCAGCCGCATGTCGATAAGCGACTCCAGTTACAGATTCAGAGCCTTCGGAGTCCTCTTGGGGTTCGACTTCGGGACTGCTCTGGGGTGTCGAGCCCAAAACGGTATCCCAGAATGCTCTGAACAAGCGCCTGCTCGGGGGGCCCCTCTGGGGCTGGTCGACTGCCAGTTTCTGGCAGGGCAATGAAAAGCTGCCCCCCCCCCCCCCCCAAATGATTTAGCATCCATTTTCTAAAACCGTTTGTCCCATTCAGGGTCGCAGGGGGTTCAGGGCCTATCCCGGATACTATGGGCGCAAGGCAGACCACCAGAAAACTGAGGGAGGGGAACAGCTACGCATAAGGTTGGGCAGACTCACTGCACTGCTTGGCCATTAACAAATTCATACAAGCATGAATGTAATATTCATGAACGCTGAATATTCATGAGGGCCTGAGACGCTGGCCAATTGTGGGCCGGGGCTGAGGACGTGGGGACAGGGGGGTCTATACCAGGGCCCCCAAAGCTGGCTCCTCCCCCAGGAAGTGGCCTGATCTGGGATACAACGACCACAATGAACTGGAGAGAGGAAGGCAGTAGTGCCAGGATGGCTTGTTCCCAATGAGCAAATTAACCCACAGAAAAGGACGGCAGACACATAAAGAGCCAGTTTTTCAGTCAGTACCTCACTTCAGAGACAAACGCAGCTCGCCCTCCAGACCCAATCTACCGACAGCACCGAATATCAGAGCCTGTGCGATGGAGCTTCTCCATTTACGTCTATTCTGGAATTAAGCTGACAAGTAGAAAATATTGCCAATCTGCAATCTGAGAGACAGGGACGCACAAAGATGGTCAATGGCGCTCAATCGACAACGAGGGAGACGCTCTGCTCGAGGCAAAGGCGGGACGCTCACGCACCTTGAGGCTGGTGTTGTGAACGCGGGTGACTGAGGTCGTTGTACCTCCAGGTGTCCGTACCAGGGGTCTCCGCCCTCTCCCTCTGGAGGTCGGGGGTGAGGAGAGCATCTCCTCCAGGCAGAGGGAATATGGCCAGAGACACGGGCCGCTCCTTTCTGCGGAGAGACAGAGACAAGCAGAGCTGCTTCAGGGGGGTGTGGAAGGGAGGTGGGGGAGGTGAGCAGCATCTGTAGAGAGACCATGACCAGCCAATCATACAGGACTGTCAACTTTGGGGAAACGGGGGCTGTACTTTATAACTTACCATGTCAGGGGCAAGCTAACACAGCACAGGTAGAACATTAACGTGATTCAGATCAATGCACCCTAACCCCCTACATACAATATGTATACGCAATTCACAATTTACATTTAAAACATTGGCCATTTGCAAACTTCACTGACTTCCAGAAATACTCCACTGTCAGGATGCACTCTCTCCTAGAGATCTCCATGGCAACAAAACATCATCCCATTATACTGAACAATACCCAGCACACATTACACACACACCCTCCATATCGTGAGCGAAAGCTCTAGATTTTTCAGTATCTCAACAGAAACCAACACCACAAGCGGACATGACGTCATTGCTCTGCTGCTGTTGTATTAGTCCTGCCTGCTCCGTTCCTCTAGCTAGCTAATGATGTCAGTTTCCCCTAAGCATCAAGCCCAGCGGCACATGGGTGGGGGAGGGGGAGATTCCCACATGGACAGCATAGAGAAAAACAAACAAGCGGCCACAGAAAGGCAGCCTAATCTACACCGTGCAAGAGAAACGTCAGTATTACGTGGCTAAGAACACACTGAAACACAGAGAACGCAGCTAGCACAGAGAACGCAGCTAGCACAGAGAACGCAGCTAGCACAGCATTCAGGCGGCTTGCTAGCTGTGACGTTTTAAATCAGCTGCTATTCTCACGCGTCCAACCAGCCTGCAGTGGAACCATAAGACCACAGCTGTTACTCTCTCCTCATCAGTGATATACAAACATATCCAGTATAATAAAGGCCCAAATGCTGATGACATGGTTTCTTACTGAAGAAGGGGTCAGTTCAAGGGGTTATGCTGCGAGGATGTCAGCAAACAGGCATCATTCAGGTCATGTTCACGCACCACTTGTACCCAGAGGCTCCGGGGCTGGTAAGGGAGACTCGAGCAGATTGACGGGGAGCACAGTATCTGCAGTTGGTGAGCAAAGTGGGAGGGATTCACAGTGCCACAGGGCGGGAAATGCATGCCCTCCCCCCCAAAGGGTGGGAAGGAAGGCGCGATGTTTGCAACGAGCCAAAGTTTCGATTTGAAACTCCGCAGAGCGATGACCACGAGTCTCGATTTACCATCACTATGGAAAACCTCTGACTGCAAGCTCATCCATCAATCTCCCATCATTTAACCCCCATCCAGTCGTGGGGTCACGGCAGAAGAGGGGCTGGGAAGCCCCCTGAAAGCTGCGAGTCTCTACGGACGCTTTGCTCCAATGCAGCGGGACGTGACGCAGACTCGGTGCCTGGAATGTTTACAGTCGCTCGGAGTGTGAGCAGATCGGCAACACGCCACGTGCATGCCGGCGACAACGCAACGTCAGGAAAATCAAAGCATCCATGTGACCTGGGTGACGGTCTGTCCTCCAGGAACCACGAATACTCAAGGCTGCAGCTGAAAACTACGGCCAGAGAGGAATAATGATGCACGGGGATTAGTTATATCCATGACGCAGGGCAGAGGGGGGACGACCCCCCACCCCCACACACACACACACACACACACACACACACACACACACACACACACACACACACACACACACACACACCACACACACACACACAAGCCCTAAAGAAACACATGAACAGCCCTGACACGTGTGTCAACACGAAGGGGGTGAGCGTTGCTGAAAGCACAGGACGGGCACATGGACCCGACAGAAAATCTGCAGCCAACAGCGACTCTCAAACAATAACCCACAACAGCAGGCTTGGGGGGGGGGGGGGGGGGGGGGGGGGGGGGGCGGCTTCACAGTTCAAAGGCAGGACAAGCGGCCCTTTGTAGTGCAGCGGTGATGCATTGTTCACACGACAGCTCTGAAGCCGAGGACTTTGGATTAAAAAAAAAAAGTTCAAAACACAACAGACATTAAAATGCTGAGAGGTCAGCATCACCCACCGGTCTCAGGCGGGGAGCCATTTTAAAACACCTCCGAAAGTGCTGCCGTCTCACCGATACCGAGAGAGAGACTGCGGGGACAACTCCGGGAGGAGCGAGGATGCGGGGGAGCGTGCAGAGCAGGGGAGGCGAGGGGAGAGAGCGAGCGAGCGAGCGCCATGCCTACCTGGAGGCGATCCGCGGCAGTGACTGCGTCAGCGCAGGCAGTCCGGTGGACACGGAGTAGTGGACCAGCAGCAGAAACGGACAGCGAGACCAGGATGGCCGAGTTAATGACCACGGCCCCGCCGACAAAGCCGAACACGAAGAGCAGCATGCACCCGGGGCTCATGGCTGTGCCCTGGCATGGTGGGGGGGGCGCCACACGCCAAGGGGGGGGGGGGGGGGGGGCTGGGGGGCGATGCCGCTGACGTGGGAGCGCCCGCGCCAAAGTGATCCCGGGGATGCGGAGGCGGCAGCGTAGTCGAGCGTCTCTCAGGTCTGAGGCAGGAGGCGTAACATCATCGCAGAAACGGGGGCGGGGGAGCAGATCCTGACCGACCGACGGACGGATGGACGGACGGTCACCCGCGGCGGCTGCCTTCCGGTTCCCTCGCTGCCATGCTGCCCTCTCTCCGCTGCTCAGACCGGCTCCCGCTCGCCCTCTCCGTCACACTCTCTCACTCTCTCGCCCAGCATCGGGCTTATTAAATATTCCTCCCCTCGCACCCCCCCCCCCCCCCACCACCTCCCAGCTCATTGGCCAGAGGACAAAAGAGAAGAAAAAAACTAAGTGAAGACGGCTCTGCAGGCTTTGAAAAGCCGAGAGGCTCGAATAAAACCTCAGTCGATCAGCGAGCCCGAGAGGCCAGGCTGAAAGCTGCTGATAACAGGAGCGCATGCTGAGTGTGTGTGTCTATTAGTGGGTGCGTGAGCGCGCAAGCGCAGTTAGAAATATCGTTAACAACATGAACAGGCTTTATATAAAAAAAAAAATACAAAAATCAGGACACCCATTTCAAATACTATACAAATCCATCCGAATAATAGGCCGATAACTTAAAGCCCCCCAAGGCAGAGCACACACAGCACTGACCCCAAGCCTTAATACACGCCTTCTCCCGAGAGCAGGGACCAATCAGAACTGCATTACACACCAGGGTGCGCACATACTGCACTGTACAGCAAGGAAGCATGCAGTTAACCTGACTGAATTCTCCAAACCTGTCTGAAATAACACCCACTGGTTGGGTCCAGGGGCAAAAAGCCCCACCACTCTCAGGCGAGAGAGAGATCCTGGCTGACATCCTGCTGGAGGAAGTCAACGCCACACGGGGCTGCTTCTTAGCAACCTCCTCCCGGAGCGCAAATTGCCCAGCGGGTCCCGCATCATGTATGCTTCTCGTTTGCAGTTACAATGTAATAATCACGTTACACGGACCGTCACATGCTTTAGAGCAGGGTCTCTCAAACTGGGCCTCGGGGACCTGAGACAGTCCGTGAGGGAGCAAAAATGTGAACTGTCTGGCAGGGAGCTGGGAGGGAGCAAAAACATGGACCATCTGTGGATCCCTGAGGGCCAGCTTGGGAAATACCGCTTTAGAGAGCGTCGCTCGAGCACCCACCTACCGCTCACATGACTCAGACAAAGCCTCCCCCAGAAGATTTAAACTGACAAACAAGGGACAAGCCCCTAGGCAACAAATAAAAGTGCGTCCTGAACCAGGTCACCCTGTCTGCATGCACAACACTGAGAGGGAGGCCTGCCAGTCCAAGGGCCCCCTGCAGGGGCCGTGCGCCGGGGCCCCACCGGCTACCAAAGGCCTGCCAGAGGAGGCCCCGCTAGCAGCAAGGTGACAGACACCCAGTCCAGTTAAGAGACTATTTTTTCCTACTCAAAGCTTAACATGTAACGAGGACATGGCTATATAAAGAACAGCAAACTAAAAACCCATAAACACAAAGAAACACAGAGAAGCAGCCATTCTCCATACATCCTAAGTGCTGCCCCAATAGGCTTCCTTCGTCAGTCAGCTGACATCCTCTGGTCTTATGGAGGAAATTAGCCAAAATCAGGGCCACCTAGGATTCACTATTATAGGCATCCAAGTGCACCGAGCCCATGAAAGATCAACCCCATCATCCAGACGCTGACCTGCGTCATCACTCCAGCTCAGAAGCCACAAAGGTGGCCGCTTACGGCGCCGGCAGCGGTCATGCAGGCCGAGATGGACGCCTCTAAGAGCGAGTGGTGCAGGGTAGAGCCGGGCATGTTTTACCGCAGGTGGCCGGGGTCTTACCTGACCCTGCCGAAGGTCCCCGTGTCAGAAGCCTCTCCACCCGTCAGCTGCTGAAGCTTCGTTCGTTCTAAGTGCTCCATGTAGTTGTGGATCATCTGGAACAGATGGAAGGAAATACAGTTCAGTCTATGGGCCAGAACAAACCTCAAAACACTGCTCAGTGGACTTCTGTGAGAACCTTCCTGGTGCTTCCTATTGATTCTGTATCAATGTCTAACCCCGATAAGTTCTCCGGGGTAAGTTCTCCTGCAGAGAACAATGGCGAGGAGAGCTGGCACATCCTGCCGGACGACCCGTGAATGGGTCCCTTTCTGCAATGAAGTGCTGCAGCTGGGGTGGGGTCTGCCCAGATCCAGCACACACAGACACAGGGGTACTTTAAGAGCTTAGTCTGATGCACTGAACCAGAAGCTTTGAAAGAATTGGGTCAGCTTCCCAACTGCCTGGAACACAGTCTCAGAGATTCCTCTTCTTTGAGAAACAGCAAATTTGATCCACGTTGTATATAAATGGCAGAGAGTTCAGGGGTCAGATGGATCGAAGCGTAGCAACCTGAAGCTTCGCCGAAATGACACAGGCGTGGCCAAAGGTCTTGGTACTCTACCACTTTTAAAAAACAGAATCTCAGTTTTCTGTGAAATAAGCTGAAACTGAGAAAAATCATTAGTAACCGTCGTGATTCATTCCATATTCATTCCAACAACTGAAAATGTCATGGACAAAATTACTGGGACCCCTAGCCAAATATTTTTCTAGCATATTCGTTCAAGGGAATAACTGTAGTGGCAGGCTTTCAGGGTACTCTTATAAATATGTTTTGGGTCGTTATCCTGCTAGAAGACCCTTTACCTGCAATAGAGACAGAGTTTTCCCAACACTGGGCAGAAGGGCTGTGCGATTTTGGGCAAAATCAGAGTTACTGTGAGTTAATTGAGAAATAAGCAAACAATGTTATTGCTCAAACCAGGGTTGGAAAATTTTCCTCCTCCTTACCATCACAAGAAAGGTCTTTAGGTCGGAGTCATTTTATTCTCACCGTTGAAGCTTAAATTCTATCACCTTGTCACACACATTAGACTGGTTTTCAGATGTGCCTCCTCTCCCTGTGCAACTTCATCTCACCGTACAACGCAGTGCTGTCGTATGTCGATACAGCTACGGGAGGGAAAAGGTGCTCCTTGTTTGATGAAATGGATCTCTGTCAAGTACGGCTTTAACAGCAGTCATATTCACTGCACTGCTTACAGTGCCCGAAAATAATGTGATATAAAACCAAAATTTAAAGAAATAAAAGCTAACGATGTAAAGCGAAAAAGGATATTATTGGATGTGACCTGCTGTCAGTTATAAGAATACTGGTAATTATCTGTTTCTTCAAACATTGGGGGTAACACTGAAACAAGTGAAATTGGCAAAGTCTGCAGAATTCATCTGACTGGGTACAGGAACTGCAGAGAAAAACCGTGCGGGCAAAAAAGTGCAGTGTATTAGTGCAGTGTATTAGTGCAGTGTATTCACAGGTATGTACAGTCATGGCCAAAAGTTCTGAGAATGACACAAGTATTGGTTTTCATAAAGTTTGTTGCTTCAGTGTTTGTAGATCTTTTTGTAAGATGTTTCTATGGTTTACTGAAGTATTATTACAAGCATTTCATAAGTGTCAAAGGCTTTTATTGACAATTACATCAAGTTTATGCAAAGAGTCAATATTTGCAGTGGCAGCCCTTCTTTTTCAAGACCACTGCAATTTTCCCTAGAATCCTGTCAATCAATTTTGGGCCAAATCCTGACTGATGGCAGCCCATTCTTGCATAATCAATGCTTGGAGTTTGTCAGAAATTGTGGGTTTTTGTTTGTCCACCCGCCTCTTGAGGACTGACCCCAAGCTCTCAATGGGATTAAGGTCTGGGGAGTTTCCTGGTCCTGGACCCAAAATGTCGATATTTTGTTCCCCGACCCACATAGTTATGACTTTTGCCTTATGGCATGGTGCTCCATCATGCTGGAAGAGGCATTGTCCATCACCAAACTGTTCTTGGATGGTTGGGGGGATGTTTTGGTATCATTCTTTATTCATGGCTGGGTTATTATGCAAAACTGAGTGATCCCACTCCCTTGGCTGAGAACTCCACACGTGAATGGTTTACTGTTGGCATGACACAGGACTGATGGTAGCGCTCACCTTTTCTTCTCCGGACAATCTTTTTCCCGGATGCCCCTAACAATCGGAAAGGGGATTCATCAGAGAAAATGACTTTACCCAGTCCCTCAGCAGTCCAATTCCTGTACCTTTTGCAGAATGTCAGTCTGTCCCTGAAGTTTTTCTGGGAGAGAAGTGGCTTCTTTGCTGCCCTTCTTGACACCAGGCCATCCTCCAAAATCTTCATCTCACTGTGTGTGCAGATGCACTCACACCTGCCTGCTGTCATTCCTGAGCAAACAATCAACTTTAGGAGACAGTCCTGGCGCTTACTGGACTTTCTTAGGCCCTGAAGCCTTCTTCACAACAAATGAATCTCTCTCCTTGAAGTTCTTGATGATCTGATAAATGGTTGATTAGGTGCAATCGTACAAGCAGCAATATCCTTGCCTGTGAAGTCATTTTTGTACAAAGCAATGATGACTGCGTGTGTTTCCTTGCAGGTAACCATGGTTACCAGAGGAACGCAGTGGAAAAGTTTTTTTTTTGGGGGGGGGGGGGGATTAAAGTTAATTTTCAGGGCAATTAACTGCAATTCATCTGATCACTCTTCATAACATTCTGGAGCATATGCAAACTGCCACCATAAAAACTGAGGCAGCACACTGTGAAAATTATATTTCTGTCACTCAAAACTATTGGCCACGGCTGTACAAGAAACATGTAATGCTTATCGTTGTATTGTTTTGTTATTGTTATACTATTGTTATTTTCGTTAATCTTATTTTCGGTAATTTAATTATGTTGCTTATCAATGTTAACACTGTAGTGCTGTGCCACTTCATCCAGTGAACACTGCCCACGTGGCACCTTCTCCGACACCTGTGTTCTCTGTCATATTGTTACATCGGTTGTACTTATTCTACGTCACCGTTTCTGACCTATTGTGTGGGTACTGCATGCTCCCCTGCGCATTAGCGTATGTATACGTTTATGTTTTTTATTTCTTAGCTATTATTCTCCTTTCCACTCTCCCTCATTGCCTTATTTAGAATCTCTGCACTTTATGTATATATATTTGCACCACAGTCCAATGGAACATTATTCCGCGCCACTGTGAGCTGTGGATTGTATATAGATGGTATGACAAAGATCCACTTGATTTGATTTCACTCCAGGATGTCTTGATACTCTTTTCATTGCACTGTGATTCACAATCGGAAGAGTGTTCATTTGTTTGAAAGCATCATTTTGTCTTCTGTAAACATCTCAGCTACTGTCACTTACGAAAAGACTCTAATTTTCTTTAATCTCTCCAAAAGGATATTCTCCCCCAAAGATTGTACCTTGTCAACATTCATTTTCATCCAGCTACAATTTACAGTTAGGCTTTTTTGTGTCAGTGGTTTAGAAGTGGGGTCTTCCTGGGTCTTCTACTACTGAACCAACTTTCATTCCGACAGCAACTGATGGTGCAAAGTGATACAGTTGTACTTTGATCTTGTTGACATTTTCCTTGAATCTTTTGCCATCATTTGAACTGTCCCTCTGTTCATTCTGGGTGAACTTTCCTCTTGCTGCCACATCCAGGGAGGCTGCCTGCAGTCCCATGCTGGAGTCATGAAGCTCTTTGGATATCCGCTTCTCGTCCATGTTCAGTGTGATGCACACAAACAGCAGAGTACTTTACTCCTTTCAAGTAGGCTGAGAGACTACGACTGAAGACTCCTACGATACTAATTAAATGAAACAGTCTGCTTGAGGTATCCACTATAATGCAATTATTAAGGGGCCCCGATTAATTTTGCTCATGCCATTTTCGTTTATTATTTACTATTAGGGGTGTAACGATATACTCAGCCCACGAGACGAGACACGACATTGGGTTCACGAGAACGAGACGAGATAATATTTTAACAATATTCTAAGAAAAACTTCTGGAAATATATTACTGGAAAGCAACCTTTTATTTGGTTATTTTGAAAGACAAAATTGCTAAATAAAGCAGATGTATGATGAAATGTGTTAAATAATCACCATCATCAAATGCAGAAAACAGAACAAATATCTATCACCATAAAATATTTCACCACAAACTCAAATGACAGGCTTCTCCTATATTTGACTTCTCAATTGAACATAAAATAGAATATAAATAAAACAATATAAATAACAAAACATAAAACATATTTTTTTAATGTTTTCTTCACCGGTGCAGTGGATTTCAGTACAGAGCTCTGATGGTGCTGCAGATAGCTCTGCACAGCAGTAGCGTTAGCCGCTGTGTACGGCGTTATTTTCCTACAATGCGTACAGATGGTTCGTGTTTTGTCTGTCACCCTTTCGCCGCTTTTATTTTCCGCTGGGTCCCCAAAATGCTGCCACGCAAAACATTTAAATGTCTGGGGCATCTGCTATGGTAATTTCTTTATTCTTTTTTTTTTTTAAGTGGAAGGGCACCAGTACCTTTGGCCGGCTCCATATTTATGCTCTTTTAACATATTAATATAAGCATTTGAGTGCCAGTACATGCAACAGCATTATGCCACAACATCCCTCTAAAACAGGAAAGAGGTGGTCTGAATGGCTGCTGTAGTTGTGCGAATCGATACAACATGAAATCTGAGCTCTTCTTGCATACTGCTGAAAAATAAAGAAAAGAAGAGTGGATCTATGTGATCCACAGCAACAACTGGAGTCCAAACTCCGAAACAAGGATTTGTGGTTGTCATGTCATGTTGGTTACGTTCGATTTTTTAGTTAGAAACCGTACTGACTACTCAATTAAATATTTAGCAGCATTCATAAATATTATATGAAACTGTACGGGTTTTGTCAGCATTTATTAAAACAAAATCAATATGTTCTACATACAAAGTGGAGAATGGTTAGGTAGGGTTAGGTAGCCACAGCAAAGACAGGGGCTACTGCACAAAGCAAGTTCAGACAGATTAAGCGTTTCTACAAAACATATCGTCAGGAAACCCGATTGCTGGCCATATATAAATGTCCATGGTCCTCTGGTCCTTTGGTAAGTTAGACAGATCCATGTTGAGTTCAACCGATTAAGCAGGTAAGTTTGCCCCCGACTAAAATCAGCCATATTGCAGCATGTTTTGCTACTCAGTACATCTGAGGAGGAATGTTCGGGGGGAGAACGTGACATCAGTGCATGCATTCCCCCCATCTACTGAGACAAATGTGTATTGCACTAATTTGTGCGTAATTTGGATGGGTTTGCTCCTGCAGACCAACGACATGCAGGCAGCTACATTGCTATCCCTGTGGTACGTGAGGCTCAGCCAGTAAAACAGGATTATTCCAGGTACTTTGGTTTCATGACATGCGGTTCAGGCAAACCGGCATCTCTGAACTGGCTGTGTGTGTGTGGGTATATATGTGCCCTGTAATGGACTGGTATCCCCTCCAGGATGAACCCCAACCCTGTGTCCTAAGCTGTCATGGAGAGCCTGTAGGCACCGTCGACCCCCCCCCGAATGGGTGAATGGACCCATAATCACTCAAGAGGGCTGCAGGGGCACATGAGCATATCTGCGTGACCCCTGGTGCGACGGCCCCCCCAGCTCCCCCTTACCTCCGTGTGCCTCTGATGGAGCGCATTGTACTCCTTCCTGAGCTCGGTCTCTCGCTCCTCCAGCCTGCTGACTGAAAGAGGGGACATGCGGTTGGCAGATGGCATGGCATGGTTAATGAGGGGCACAGTCAGACACCGCAGGTGCCCTGGCAAATTGACACCTTGCCCCCCCTCGCCTAATTTTATGTATTATTGTACATATTCAAGGCCCCCTGTAACATGCTGGGCCCCCGGAATCTGCCTGGGTATCCATGCCTCGACTGCACCCCTGGGCACAACTGACGCAACACAACCAGTTTGGACACAACAGTCCGCTGGAACAAACCAGTAAATATCTGGCTAAAACATAAGCCCCGTTAGAGTACCCAACTACACAGAGCAAGTTATTTTGATACGATAAATCTAATTTGTGGCGAGTAGCAAATTCACCAACATAAGTAACCGTTTACATTCTTATGAAAATGTTTTTTAAATGTTTCATAAAAATCCACAAACCAATAATAAATAATAAAGCAAAAATAAATAAAAAATTCTTGATTTATTGATTATAGGAATCCACATTCATTTGTATATTATCTGCGATACTGGAAGGAAAGAGAACCACTTAATATGACCGCATATGTACTTGCAGTGGAAAATGTACTTTGAATTGACCTGTTCTGTGGTGCAACATCGGTTGCAAAATTGAATAAGCGGATGTTGTATTTTAAAGCTACTGCCGGTTGCAGTAAGGCAGAGTGTCCACAAGATGTCCTCTGTACAACAGGACAAAAGTCTGCGCAACTCACCACCAATGCCAGCGGGAGATATAAAACGCAGGAAACCCAGTAATCTCTCAGTTGATTTCAAATGGGCTTCCTTTGGAGGTCACTGAACAGCATAATCCCTCTGTTAGCCATGTGATTAATCTAAGCCTAGTATGACAAATACCATTCCTTCGGCATAAACAAAAACTGAGAATGGCAATATATTTTCACTCAACTGCAAAAATAACCATTTTGTGCTAAAACCAGTCTTTTCCAGAATTCGAGATTAACGGTGGCAAATAACACAGACTGCAAAGACTTCAACACAAAACCAAGTGTCATCGGTGTGGTTGAGTAACAAACAGTAAATTGCCAGACTGTGATTAAATAGGCAAAATATGTATACAAGTGGGAGGGAACAGCGAGCAAAACAGAGAAACCAATGAGCTAATAATTGCCTTCAGGAAACACTTCAGGGCCGTCATACAAATCCTGAACTGTGTGGACTGGGGGTATCAGACCGTTTTTCAATAATGCCGTTTGTTACATGCAGGCATGAATTCTGAGATATTTCCCCGTGACATATTAAATCATTTTGAATGTTTAGTGACCGACGCCTGAACTGAGCGATGTGGCTGCTCCAGAGCGCTTCGGGTAGCTGTAAAAACTCACACCTCAGAGCCCTGACTGTCAGCCGCCTCATAGCTGACACATCCTGCTAATTCGCATTCAGCTCAACATGAATCACCTCTGTGTTTGTAATTGAAATTAAAGTTACTTCAGTCAAAATCCATTTTCATTCCATTAGTTTGGCCACCCCCACACAGGCGTGTATACAACACAATGTATAATATGCATTAGACAAACACACAAATAGGTGCAGCTCATCTGACAACCGATCACACTCACAGCCATCATCCCACTGGTCAATACATTTACTGTAAAGGAATTGAGAGTCTTGTCGGCTGATTCTTAGGACCTGCTACAATACCACGGCTGGCCTGGCCAGCATATGCGGCACAGAAACCCGCAGCTTTGTTTACTTTACGTCGCACGCTGTTCCAGGGTCAGCAGACGTATGCAGGCAACAGTGTTCATGGCAATTATTTCAGCGTTTCCCACCCCAGTCCTCGGGGAACCCCAGACAATATACGTTTTTGCTTCCTCTCAGCTCCCAGCGCACCTGTACCAGCTGTTTGGTGTTCCTGATTGGCTGGAAGCTGGGAGGGAGCAAAAACGTGGACTGTCTGGGGTTCCCCAAGGACTGGGTTGGGAAACACTGACTTAGAAACCGGGAAAGGGTCCGACTGCATGTTAGTAGTTTAAGACACTCAACCTGCAACAAGTTCAGAACCAAACCCTGTCATACATTGAGGAGTGTGTGTGTGTGTGTGTTCATATACATCAGTGGTTCTCAAACTCGGTCCTCAAGCCCCACTGTGTAGGACAGGGATAGCAGGAAAACAAGCAGGACAGTGGGGTCTGAGGACTGAGTCTGAGAACCACTGATATATATGAAAGTACATTACATCTTGTGAGTAAGGGTGGGCGATATGGCCAACATGACATATCATCATATGTTTGGTTAGAACCACAATCCACACGCAACGCTTTTTATTTACAAACCAACCACACTGGAATGTACACCATGTACTAAGGATGATTAACCATTTAACGACTTAAGCAGTAACTCTATGCTTACGAGAAACACTGCTTGTACCATTATAAAAATAAACTCAATTAAGGGATGTAAAATATTAAATTATATATAAAAGGAACTGACTCAGTGTGCTTCTTAATTTTCTTTTAAAACTGAAGTTGAATACAAATGAACTTGTGACTTTGGTCAATAACAGCACATTTGTAAGAAATGCTCAGCCAAAACACACACACACACGCGCACACACACACACGCACACACACACGTTTATTCGACCGCACGGCCGACCTGTCTATTTACCGCATGACGAGTGCAATGTTTTTAGCAGCCTGATCTTAAAAAGTTTAAGAAAGATCAATTGAGTTTTTAGTTCAAGATCTAGTCACTAAAGCCGAGATCCTTTGAAACAGATGGTTGACAGGAAAGTGAGATAGACGGCGCTGAGAAGTCAGGCAGGCGTCGGGTGAGAGGCGTTTGCCGCTTTCTTCCAGTTATTTGTTAAGCAGCAGACTGATAGCTGGACATTCATTGGGAGCTCAGCCACATTCCTTACTTCTTGACAGCAGGCTTGTAAAGTGCTGCATCACTTTTCTTACAATAAAGTTTATCATGGATCCAATTGCAGTCAGTCACAACAAATTATCATTACATCGCCCAGCACTACACAAAACGAAATTAACGGGAAGCAAGGTGCATGTCCTGAGCTTTTAAAGCACATTTACTCCCCCCCCATGTGCAGCTCATCAACTTTACATACTGCGGTTTCTGTGTTTGACTCAGTGGATTTATCAATAGTTCCCCGACGCGATATATATTTCAGGCGCGTGATCAAGCCGGGGGGGGGGGGGGGGGGTGGTGACCGGCAGCTGTGGGCCTTTGCAGAGCTCCGCCGTGACCCTCACAGGGTGTTTTCCGGGGGTCCGTAATAGATACTGGCATCAGCTGGTTATGCAACGTGGGTTGAAAAATGAGAAGTGGAGTCCGTCATGGAAGAGCCCACAGGTCAAATGGTGCAAATGGTCGCATGGGGAGCGCAAACCTAAGAGGGCGGCCTGCAGGGGGCAGACCTGAGCAATAGGTGAGCGGAGAAGCTAATAAACACACAGGTACACATTCATGTTAGAGACGCAGCATATGTATGTCTCAGCATATGAGTCACTTTGTGAGTGTGGGTGTTTGTTTAGGGTTCAGGTGTATCAGTGTGCGTCTCCCCGAACTAACATGGACGCCCCTCGCGAGTAACAGACCGGTGCCACGCGTGCAGATCGTCAAACCGCCGCGCCATCCGCTTATACGAGGCAGAGAGCTGGCAGCGAGCACAGTCACACGCTGCCCATGTGGCAGAGTGGGGACGATCTGGCCGGAGAGTTCCGTCCCGTGAGGGCAGCGGTTCCTGCAGATGAGTGCGTGAGCCGGACAGCGACACCCAGAAAGGCGAGCATGGGCACGAGGCATGGGGGCACGAGGGCACGGGGCACGAGGCATGGGGGCACGAGGCATGGGGGCACGAGGCATGGGGGCACGAGGGCACTCACTCTGGTCTGCATAGTTCTTGGATTTGAGCTCCAGCTGACGAGCCTGGGACTCCAGCGTCTCCACCCGGACCTGCAGATCCTTCTTCTCCTGCTCTTGAGAGTCCTCAAACTCGATGAACCTCTGCGGGGAGAGAGATGGGCCTGGTGTCAGAGAGGGTCTGGTGCATGGGTAGGGCGTACAGGTCACACAGCGGAGCACAGATACAGATAAATATAACAATTTCTGTGCCAAAGAGCTCAGCTCGGCTATATTCTTAACACCAAAAGTTACACTGAAACCTGGGCTTCAAGATATTTCATGAGCACATGTATGCTTCAAATGTGCTGCTTTATAGTTGTCATGTGACATATAAAAAGCTGTATGAGGATGTCAAATTAAACACCACGATGTATAACCATTAGTAGTAAACAAGCTAAAAACAGCTGACCAATCAGCACTCGAGTAACAAGAAAAGGTCCTTTTTCCTGTTGCTGTCCTAAGTAGCCAAAGCATTTCCTCGGAAGCCTGAGCTCTCGGGTTTATCCAGAGCTCAGGACAGGTATGTGAGCGCAAAACCGTGCTACAGGGACCATGGTGGCTGATGGTCCGACAGGGTCAAAGGTCGGTAGCTTGTGACTGAAGTGTTGCTCGTTACAGGCCAAGCTAAAAATTCCCAGACTCAGCAAACTGCCAGGCCGACAGCGAATACTTTGTCAGTTACAGTCGGCGGATGTTACGCAGACCCGAGTGCAGGGTGAGTGTAGGGGGGGTTAGGGTGCGTGGGGACACGTAGGACAGGCCTAAAGAAGAGTGATACTGTGATTTGAGGACAGACTAAGGCTATTACACCGAAAAACTGCCAGTGGAGAGCAGACCGCAGTGAGGACACACACACACACACACACACACACACACACACACACACACACACACACACACACACACACACACACACACACACACACACACACACACACACACACACACACAATGCATCCCCCTTTTTTCACCCATCTCATCCTACGTTCAGTGAGACAGACAAACAAATAACAGGTGCGAGACAGTTTACAGGTGAGCGCAGCGTCGCCCCTGCAGCAATCGGGGGTTAAGGGCGTCACCCCAGGGCCCAGCAGGGGCAGTCTGTCGGTCGGGGGATTCGTAGCTGCGACCTGACGACAGGCACGAGTCCCAACCCCCAAGAGGTGTGTTTTCCTAACAAAACTGAACGAAAAGTGCTTGTGGTTCAGAAACCGTTTAAGACGGGGAGATTAAAGCTAAAAAAACTGGAAAAAAATTAAAGCTTAATGTTACACCCATGACTAACCAAAGCAACATTAATTACAGTCATTAAAACACAAATTTGATGACAGCTGTCAGTTTACTATGTATGTCACCTTCATGCTGAGTCTCAACAAAAAAGTAAAAAAAAAAAAAAAACTTCCCCGCCCCCATGATCGAGGCAGGAGTGGGGAAGGGGGCTCGTCAGCCCTGCCCCCCAGCCAAGGAGCAGGTCACCTGCGTCCTAGCGGCAGCTGCTCCTGGCGCCTTAGGACCTGCCCTAAAAACCAGCCAATTATTTATTCGGCTGCACGTTTTGCAGGCTATTTCTGCCATGCGCAGCCCACACCGGCCTGAAACCAAGAACTGCACCAGCAAATTCTAGGCAGTTTAATGTTTTATCTGGAGACTGGTGGAGCAGCGGCACAGGGCAGGTTATGCTGTGCAGAGAGCCGTTCAGAAAGCTGTGCTTTGGGCCCCAAAGGCAGGTTGGGGACACGCTGCTGGCAGACAGTGACTGCAGAGCACCTGACCTTACACAGGCTCACTGGACCTCGTGCAAAGTCGTACAGCGGACAGCCAAGGAACAAACTGAAACCTCCAAGTTCATCAGCAAATGAGGGCCAGATTTCCACTCCCGGTGTGAAGTGAGCTGAATTCCCCGGGGAAGAAGCATAACCAGCACAAAATGCAATAAGAGCATCAGCGGGACTACAGCGGCCCCCAGAGTGATGGCTGGCTAACGGGGCCTTGACTCATGTGTGCAGCCCCCTAATAGCACCTGACTGCAGATGCAGCAGGACAAAGAGGGACAGGTAGCGACTCTAAAGAGAGCAACAAGAGATTAAAGGATAAGGAGAGGCACCTGTCAGGACCGGCATGCTCAGGAGCCGTTAAGGGAATCAAGATCACTGAGAGTGTACACTGTGAATATGGCAGGGCCTCCAGGCACAGGCAACATCTCCGAGCCCCAGCCTCCAACACCGAGGGCCGCGACCCTCACCGCATCCCCACAGGCCAAGGCCTCCTAACCCCACTGCTACTTTTAGTCTCAAACAGCACAAACCTGAGGGGGACAAAAGGACAGGAGAGGAGTCAGGAGGAGGTGAAGCCCACTGTACCTCGGCAAGCATCTAAGCAGACAAAAATAAAAACTAAGCTGAAATGAGTTTGATAAAACAACAGTTCCTCCCTGTGCTGTTGAACAAAAACACACAGAATGGAGACTACAGAGCAACCAAAGCAAAGCTTCCCATAATGAGAGTAAGAAAGCGGTTTCCTGTGTACAGGTGCTCTGCCACTCCAGGTCGCAATACACCGAACCGCCTGCAGATGGCGCACATGGAGAACAGCAACCGAAACGTAGGAGTCAGGACCGGGTGGGGGCTACTGTCCTGGGGGTACTCGGCAAAAACCAGCGACAAACTCCAGCCCTTGTGATCGGCCCAGGTCCCAGCGTGTGTCCTGCCCCCCCCCCATGGCGGACGGGGCTCACATGACAGGAACTCAGAGAACAGAAAGTAGCAAGAAAGAGAAAAGCTGCCTTCTTAGTCTTCACAATGTTTGCATTGTGCAGCAGTGACTGCAGGAGATGTGCTGACCTGCACCCAAAAATAGAGACTCCAGCAGCCCCAAGGCAAACGCTGCTCAGGACACGAGACTCCAAACAGCAGTGATTTGTTTACCGGCCTGTAACATACATGCAGTTGCCTTTCATGATGTATTAAGCTGAGGCAGCCCAGTTCCTCCAAAGACAGGCTGGCAGAAGGTCCCAGGTGATGCCTAATGAAGTCCTGAGCAGACAGAGGAGGGACCAAGTCACCTTTCGGGGTCAGAGTCCAAAGCTGCCCCCCAGCTAAACCGTCCTCACTTAACCTCTGCAACTAAAATGACAGTATAGCAGCAAGCACTAGTCAACCTGCTAATACAGCAGGAAAATGCTCAGACCGCTAGTTCAGCAGTACAACATTCTGATGCTTCACTTGCAAAATAACCACTGGATTGTACCAGTTATCTCAGGGAACCATTTGTGACAAACTGCAAATAAGTGGCTGGCAAGGAATGTGAGGTTATACTGACAGCAAGGGCAGAAAGCATCATCCCAGACATCAGAGGGACACGGGTGGCTGGACAGGAGAGAAGGCAGGGGAACAGCTGAGGAAGCACTTCTGAGAAAGCGTGAAAAGACGCTCATTATACATTAAAGCACAGTGCATTCGGCACTGAGGACCAGGGGGCTGCGGGGACTCGGCCTGCAGCGGCAGGCACAAAGTCACGGGTCTGTGGCGCGTCTCCCAAGGAAGCCACGTTTCGAAGGAGAAGATGGGGAAAAGATGGGAGGGGAGAAATCAAGCAAACAGCCAGCGGCTGGTCTGGAACGTTCCAGGACCCCGAACTGCTGGCTGGTGACCCACGGTGAGAAACACCCCAGCTTCGTGGAACTTAATACATAAAAACAGTGAGAGAAGAAAGGTGGGGGGGGGGTCCAGAAAGGCCCACAGAACAGCATCACTGAATTCAGAATCAGGCCCTTCCTTAGTCACCAGAGGGAGGAGGGAACCACCCAGCCCAACAGCCTGGCTGCATCAGAGAAAGGAGCGTCACTGCATGTGGAGTGCCATTAGGAGCAAAGCAGTGCCCTATGGCGTTACATCAGGGCCGAGAGACAGAGCCCTGCAAGGCTGCCCCCTACAGGACGAGGCGGCACGCACACAGGGCCATGCCCCAGTAACAAAAAAAAAAAAAGCAGAGGAAGGCCACAACCTACTTATGAAAACATGAAAACACATCAAGCTGCATGAAGCATCATCAGCAAGCGCGTCCTAAGCAGCCAATCAGATTAGCAGCTCTGCTGCCACTCAGCCTTCTCACATGACCCCAATTAGTCATGCACTCCAACAAACGCGAGGAGAAAATGAAACAGCTTTTCATGTAGCGCTGATGTGACGCCAGTGGGGTTTACAGCAGGATGAGCCGCGAACGCAAACGGGATGTCATACGCCACAGAAGCACCTCCACCCCCCGACACGGTATTTGGTGACAGAGCAAATCCCATTTTTTCCCTGAACATTTCTAACTACACCCACTTCCTCCCAGTGTCTGGAAAGACACGCACGTCTCCTATAAAAGAGGGAAGTACTACGCTTCCTGTCAAGAGCTGCAATCTGTTATCTCGCTCCTGTTCTCTGGCCTAGGAAGCTGCAAGGAAAGGAGTTTCAAGTAAACAGATCTCCTCTTCTTCAGTGTATAATCAGTCATCTTTTGATGTATCCCTACTATGCATTTTAAGGAACTTTTAGCAAAAATGTGCTCAGGATACTGAAAACTCAGGAATGTCTAGCAGCTCCGTCTGGTTTATCGGGCTTTTTGTCTATCTACACCCCTTCCACGTGAAGCTGTGTAGGAGGCCACAATGGCAAGGTCCTGCTTGACTTAAGAAGACATCAGCATTAGCTACATTCTTTAAAAATCCAGGAGGCAGCCATGAACAAACTTTTAGTAAAACATCGTAGGGAACGCATCCTCACACCCAAAGCAGAGGCAACATCTTCCCCTCAATCATCAGAGCTCTGATCATTCTGACGTTTAACTAAACTCTATATATTACATTCTTGACTTCCTAGCTACATGGTGTAGCAGTTTCGCATCTTTATATGAGCCTATATTTGTCAAAAAAAAAAAAAGATAAAACCGGTCTGATGTGCCAATCTTGCCAGCTGAAATTTATGCTTCGTCCAATATTCAAAGTTAGCAGCACAAGAAAGAAATAACTACTAAAAGAACATAGATGGTTGCATTGGGCCATCGGCCATTTCCCGTACTGTAAGAGGAGGGATTTCATTGGCTCCTTCACCACTTAGAAGAGGGTTTCAAAGTGCTGCGGCCAAGATCTGGCCTGCGACATTAGCATGTGTAAAAATAAGATAACAAAAGGAGAAGTGGACACAGATCAATGCACCATGTACTTGTAGCAGGAGGAGATCCTTTTGAAATGTGCATGCGACACATCTGTGACGCCCTCAAAGTGCATCCATGCTTGACAAGGTGCAAATAAAAATATAAAAGTCCTCACCCATAGTGTCCTGGGGGAGAAAGACACCAAACACAAACACAAACTGAAAACTGCAGTTTTTCCAAATGGTGGGTGATGAATGAAACAGAAAGATTCGCCTGTCCCACACTGGCCACCAGTGAGGCAAAAGCTGCCACCTCATTGTGCGTTGCCAGGCAATTCAAAGCAAAACAAAGACGTCACAGAAAACAGGCTTCAGACTTTCAGAGCGTAACCATACAGAGGGCCACGACGACCCAGCCAAGTTACTGCTTCGTAAATAATACAGTCAAACGCACACGGAGGAGGAGGATGGCCAGGCGGACCACACAGCTAAGGGGAAGGTTGGGTGTGGGGGCATCAGTCTGCAGATCAGACGGACATGAGGCCCGGTACTGTCACCAGAGGGACACCTAATGACTGAAAGGTGGACTCCTTCCCACAGGTGCCCACTGTCAGAATCAAAGAAAACGAGGGGAAAAAAACAGACATCTGGGTGCGAAATAATTCAGGATGATCTAATATGACGTGTGCAATTAGGGAAACAAAAACGATTCATGTAGGAACAGCCAGAAGCAGAAGCTGCGGCCATCCAGTTGCGCTCCAATGGCTGCGATGATTCTCTAGCTCACGGGCCAGACCTGTTTCCGGCATGTTCCCCATGTGGCAAGATGGCTACTCCCAACACTGCGATGGCGGAGCCAGAAAGAAGGCGGAGAATCTTAAAAATGACTCATCCTTCGGCCTGTAGCTTCCACACAGGAATACGAGACGGACAACCAAAGAACCAAGCTCAACTTGCAGCAATTAAACAAGACAACTTATGATATTAGCCAGCAGCGAGTGTAAGAACACAATAAGAGAAAGGGCAAGAGGCTTAGCCACTATTAAATTCTGATGCTGCATATCTTGCCAATTAACACACATGAATCAAGCAGCTTCAGTAATTAAAAATGGCTGCCGTTGCTTTATATGATTTCATGGCGGCTCTGACACACCCCTCATTTTCTGCTCGGCCCTCCCCACCTGGCTGATCATGAGCACAGGTGCTACTGATCCTGGCAAATCAGACAGCTTCAAACATTATCCGCCAAAATTTAGTGGTTGAACTAACATCACATGCAGTGACCAGGTCAGTGTCAGAAATTAACAGGGGCAAAATGCAAAAATGCCCCAAGAAATCTCAGAAAGCCCCTAATACCCACGTCCGGGGGGCGAAAATTGTGCCCAGGATTTCAAAAAAAGAAAAGAAAAAGAGAGACAGCTTTTTATTCATTTCACGTCCGTCACACACACTCACACAAACAGCACTGTTGTTTACGCTTCAGACATACACAACTTCATGTAACTGTAACCACATGCTATGATGTAACCGCTGTTAACATACGTTGCAGAGGGCAATTTTAAATGTTTTAATAAAGGCATTCAGCCAAAAACAAATAAGGTCCTCTCTCTACTAAGGGCGTGGCTCTCTGCTAGGGGCGTGGCTATTGATTGTCGCCTTACCCATGGCTTTGCCACCTACCCATCAACAACTTGTACAGTTGCCCAGGGCTGGGCAGTATGTCAAATTTTCACAGTATACCAATAAATTATCAAAACAAGATACAGGATGGCAATAACCTTTATATTGATATACCTTTAACTGTGTCAAAATTAGGGTCAAAAGATTAAACCAATAGCATTCCATTCCGGTTGCACCGCCTCACAGATTCCCAGAATGCACAACAAGGGTCTCTTGGGATATTTGATGGGTGCGAAGAATACCCATTTTCATTTCGCTTCAAAACTTTGCCGCACATCTCACAGGTTAATATTGTAATTTGCAATATTTGTTTTATTTTGATGCTGCCCTTTATTTTTCCCCAAATATTTTTAATAGACCTTCACCAGGTTCTTAAGATGTTTAAAGAGACTGGAAACCAATTCATTTGAAAGACTTTAATGAAGTGTTCAATTTATCGATAAGCTAATGCACTAAACATATATACAAAGGCAATTAAGAGCTAAATAAAAGCCTAAATAGTTAGACCTGTCCCCTGCATTCTATCACATACAGATAATTGCACACATTTACTCATGTTGGCACAAGGTGGTTATTACTGTATGCATTTTAATCTGGGCTCATTTCATATTAAAAACAGAAACTTTATACATTAATTACTAATTTTTTCCCCCAATACTACCTGCAAAATTCTGTAAATGCTCCCCAAATATTTTATATTTCTTAAAATGAATCAGGCACTGCACTGAAACGTGTGGAAACACCTAGAATTTCTGGCATCACACTTTCAAAATAAATGAATGAATGAATGAATGAATGAATGAATGAATGAATGAAAATCACCACATGAATATTGCCGGTGTTCTGATGAGTTGAGCCACCTATCGAGACGCGCTATGGAGCCTTTCTGCGCATGTACAGTTCCACCGTCTTGGGATTAGGGTTAGCTTTTACTGGTTAGGGTTAACGTAAGGGTTTTAGGGGAGTTAGGGTAAAGGCTATCGATTAACACTATGGTAGCCTAACTTGACAAAATAGCTCAACCCAACAGAACACCGGTAATCAAAAAAATGTTTACGAAATATCATACGTTGGACAATTAAATAAGTCGAGCAACTGGAGCAACAGCTGAATAAAGTTCTGCAATCACTAAAACGATGGAAGTGATTCCACAACTTTGGCCTTTTGAGTTCACGATACTCGGGAGTCGAGAGTGAGATTCATTTCCATCTCGACACTGGTCATTGATGGCAAGCCTCAGCCTAGCTGACTTGATGGCTGCATGATCATAATCTGCACCACTTCTATATCACTTTTGGACCGAAGCATCTGCTAGATAAATGAACCTTCATGTCAATCCAGTACAGTAACACAGCACAGGGGCCATGGCATCAAAGACAGGGTGTAGCACCAGCAACGTTTAGACGCCTCAGTCCTCAGAAGTACCGACACGATTAATGAGATTTCCAGCAGCTTGTCTGTATATGATGCAGGCCTGCTTCATTAATTACTGCTACACCCACTTTAAATTCAAGCCGAGTTGGTTCCACCTGATGACTGGCTGGATCCCGGGGTGGGGGTGGGACAGAGTCCAAAATCCAAGGTAACGACCTGTAAGGTAGCACCTGCAGGGAAAGACCATCCCTTCACTCGAATCCTCATCTATTATAAATACTTACTAGGATCACAGTCTATGGGATTTTAAAAAAACGTAAAAAATGTTAAATTAGTGCACAGAAGTCAATATCTGAATCATGTGGCATCTACCAGGCGGCATGACTGCAAGACTGATGCACTGCAGATAATCATCCTCAGATCTGGGTACATCCATAGATCTCCAAACAAGTGATGAGATCACGTGACACCACCACCACCCCCCCCCCCCCCCAACCGACCACCAGCTGACATACCGCCTGACATGCTTTATGAGGTTTATCACTGTAAAACAAGCTATTATGGCACCATTCATTCACAGTCAGCTGAAAGAGGATCTCGCGAGGGCGGAACGAAATGGCCTGTAGAGGCTGCGTTTGCACCTGGGCCAAGACTGAGCCCAGGCCCGGCAGCAAGAAATGCTATTTAATCAGCCCAGAGTCTTTCTACACACAAATCGGTTAGGCTCACATTTTCAGCACATATCCAGGGGCCAGTCACACAGGCTTTACTCCAAAAGGTCCACACAAAACCTGGAGGGTAGAAGCTTAACCAACAAGAATATCAGGCAGAATTTTGGCACAAAACACTACTCTGCCAAGTCACCCATTTTCCTTCATTAGCTCATGTGCGTTGAACATGTATTTTATTAAACACAGAATCCAAAAAATGGGATTAAACCCAAATCCTGGACCCGGGAGCCTTCGGCCATGTTAAATGGACATTGTTTAAGCTAATTGTTCATGTCCACTTGCCCCAGCTTCCTGTACTTACAGCTGTAGTTCCTGGTGAGCCCTGCTGCACTATTTTGAGCCATTTCCCTGTGACCTTTCAGAAAGACACATTTATCTGACCACACAGTAGGAAAAGGCACACGAGGTTTTGAGGTCAAGCAGGCTTTTCATTAGGCTGCGTTTACACTTGGGTATGACAGACAAGCTATGATTAAAAACTGATTTAAGGTCAGTTGTCCTACAAATCCTTCTGGATGCCCTGACCATCACATCCTGAATATCTAATCCAAGGATCTCCAACAGCACCATCACTGCTCTTCCCGAAGGAGCCTGTGTAACGTGCAATTGGTTCTTCCCCATTCAGCCCAGTTCAAAACAAACGCAACTCCTACAGAAAAGCAAAATATAAAAAACAAAAAGTCTCTGCAATTAAATCACTGTGGTTTCACGCAGATATGGCAGCCCAGCAGAGGACACTGCATTCACAAACCATGTGGAGATTTAACACAGATGAGGAGCCCCAGTGAGCACTGGAATTAGATAGGTGTGAGGAGTGGCAGTCATACAGTGAGAAGGAGCCACGTGGCAGGAGAACAGGTCCATCCACCAAAAAGGGAAATGGAAGATATCACTGCCATCCAAGGAAAGCCAGATGACACGGGAAGAACATCGGACACACAGAGGCGGGGTTCAAACCCCCAAGCCCCAGTAGGTCTGAGGCACCAAAGCTCCCCACTGACCCATCCACATCGTAAACCTTCCATGGTCAAATTCACCATTCCCCTCCCAACTAACCAAACGCAGCAATGCGGAAATTCTGACTGATACTAATAACCGATATATTCATGTTGAATATCACCAATACTGACAATCAGCTAACCATTCACCCACCTGCAGAACAGGGGGGGGGCGGGGTTTGCCAGTGCAACTTGCTAAGCTTGTCCGGCACAGATTAGGGGAATGCAGTCACACAGTTTTTGTTCTGTGGAAAATGGAAGATTGATCTGCCGGCCAGGTTTCAAAATGAATTATAAAACATGCCCTAGATACTATGAGACCTCTTATGAGTGGTGAAATATCAGCCAGCAATATTGACTAATAACTTGATTAACAAATATTGGTCAGTAGAGATATATTAACCAATAAATCCTGCATCTCTACTCAAAAATGCACTTGAACCGATAGAACATCTGCACTTTACCTCAATAACGCACATATAAACATCGAGAGATTAATGAAAAGGTCTCGGCAAGCGATTCCCGAACATTGAAATACCCTGACTGTATCCCTACCTACTCGTCAAACATCTGGAAGCAGCTCCGCTGTGGAAGCGAACATGAGAGCAGGACCGGTCTAACTTACGGCAGGACGCGTAATAAACCCAGACAGCGAGTGCACGCCAGCTCCTGTCTGACAGGTGCATTTCATGCGGCTAAACCCACCGATCTATGAGTGTGCCACCTTTCAACAGTATTACTTCTGAGAGGAAATGTATGGCAACAAGCAGCAAAGTCCCATGTCGAAAATGAATGACAACCTTGATGTAAACGATAAAACTAGACTCAAAATCCTGCTTTTCTGACGTGACACAAGCTTGTAAACTTGCAATTTATACTGCACAACAACACTGAGACAAAAGATAAGCAGTGCAGAGCACCTTTCTGGCAGCTTTAGTGCACTTGAGAGGGAAGCCAAAAAGTAGCCAAATGCCTCATTCAGATGCAAAAAGAAGCCCTTCAGACTGCATAGCTTTGCCTCAAACCCAATTCTGCTGGCAGGCTGGCTACCCCCAGCCCCCCCGGGCCCCCTGGCGTCTCATGGTGCCACAGCAGAGCGACTGCACTAGTCACACAACACAGAGAGAGGTCCACATCACCGGCTGCAGCACTAACAGGCACAGGATGGAGGTAGGCAGCTTCAGGAAAGGCTCGCATTGGGAGGCTAGGGAAGGCTGAGGTGGGCTGGGGTCTATAAGGAGCAGCGCGGGGGTCTCTCTACCTGCAGAGCTGGGCCGACAGATCAAGTCCCCGAGATGATTCACATTCCGATCTGCTTCCCTGTTACCTTCAGCTACCAGGTAGCAACCAGGAAGTCTCAGGTTCAAATTGTGGGGATTAAGAGCTGATAATTTGTTGGACACTTGTTACATAACCAGAAGAACCTGCCCTCCCCACCCCCACACCCCAGGAAATCCAAAGTGCTGCCACACCATGTTATGGTTTCCCTCATCGTTTACCAATCTAATCGTTTCAAATCTTGTCCGATCAATAACAAACCCCTGCCTAAACAGCTGCTTTCCCGCTATCAGCATCACGTAACAGCAACATTTAAAAACGCTTAAATCGCAACTTACTGAAAAATCATGCCTCTTAATTAAACGCGTCGCCAGCAAAGGGGTAAAACGACAAACAGCCGCTGAAATCACCAACGCGAGACCCAGCCTCAAGAAAACACACTAGAGGAAGGGTGACTGCTGAATGTGCTCATCGAACCCTGATCTCCAGCGCAAAGGGGCAAAAAACACCACAGCAGAGTAACAAGACGGGATTAAATCTCTGTTGCCCCAAAAAGTTATTTTTCTTGAAAAATTTGAAAAGAGCCGTGAGAAGGAGCCGAGTCAGCAACCCGATTTGACGTCCAGAAAACCTGCGGTCACCGCCATGTGATAGCGACTCCAAAGAGAAACGGCAACCCGCCCAGCAGCTCCCCCGTCTACCTGAGCTCGCTGGCCGGCCACATCCCACACAGCCACGCCGCTGTAGGAACTGCCCTCCGCAAACACGGCCGCCTGCAGCCTCAAGATCGAGAAATCAGCATCATCTTCACGTACGTACTAAACATAACTAAACGACTGCAGCCGTTTAAGTTACACATTCCAACAGCGATACCACCCCCCACAGACCCACGTTACCCACATTTCCCACCAGTCAGTACTGTGCATTTCCTACATTTTCTGTTCCCATTAAGACTTCCCGTTGGCTTCCCAGCCTCACAGGGTTTAATACTCACGGGGTACAATGTAAGCAGGTCAGCCGTGCCCAGAAACACTCCTTACGCCGCAGAGCCCACTCAGACCCAGCCATACCAAGATCTACAGACTGAGCCAGCTACAAGAGTGACAGCTAACTAAACAGGGTATCATCCTCAAGGCACTCGTTTACCCTATGTGCACTACATTTACTGTGGTACGCATCAGCACCAGACAGAACTTGGTTCATTTTAGGTAACTAGTTAAGGTGACCACATGTCAGGGAGAGGGTTTGTAAACCACCATTTAAAATGTAAAAGACCTGGATTTCACTTAAGTACCGAGTTCTTGCTCTGTGCTGATTGGTCAGTCTCCTATAACCATACATGTGTCACTAATGTTGATGTGAAACAGCTGGTTAAACGGTCTTCCAGTCAAGGAAACAAACCAGTCACAGCACAAGAACAACTGAACTCTTCAGCCAGGCAACGGCAGCCTTTCAGTTTTAAAGCAGTTTTATGAATTACCTCAAAGCGTCCTCCCTGGCACTGATTATCTGGGCACCCTAGTAACTACTAAATGGGCAGTTCTGTCGGTCAATTCCCGCGAACAGTCACAGCCAGCTCCGTACAAATCCTAGACAATACA
Organism: Brienomyrus brachyistius; assembly: GCF_023856365.1. Lineage (NCBI taxonomy): Eukaryota > Metazoa > Chordata > Actinopteri > Osteoglossiformes > Mormyridae > Brienomyrus > Brienomyrus brachyistius. Next base: position 19,999,795 of record NC_064537.1, on the reverse strand, counting down.
TACCCATCAAGTAGAACCACGAAAGTTTAAGAAGAACATTTCACAATAATAAATCAATGAAATGTGACAGAGCAGCAGTAAACACAAAAGCAGCAGGTGCTGCAAGCTTCTCTCAGACGGGGGAAAAGTGCCCTCAGTCACTAAAGCAACCGAGATGTTTCAACAAAAGCGGGAATCTGCTGTTTGATGTGCAGAATAGCAAGGTCTCTGTTGAACTCATACACAAGTGCCGGATGATAAGCAATCATTTTAAATTACATTCAATTAGATTTGCATGGAATTCCTCTGGAAACAGTGGTATTAAACTATAAAGGTCATGCACTATACCATAAGTTACACTACCCACATTAAATATTAATGCCCAGTAATAGTATAAAAGAAAATTAGTTTGCTTTTGTAACATCCATGTGCATTACAAATGAAATCTTCTTGCTTCACAGGTGATGATAACCTTATGACTTTGTGGCCGAAAACAGTGTTTCCCAGCCCAGTCCCCGGGGAACCCCAGACAGTCCACGTTTTTGCTCCCTCCCAGCTCCCAGCCAATCAGGAACACCGAATACCTGGTACAGGTGCTCTGGGAGCTGGGAGGGAGCAAAAACGTGGACTGTCCGAGGTTCCCTGGGGACTGGGCTGGGAAACACTGGCCTAGAAACCTTACTTACCTTACCTTATAATACTACAAATATTGTTTTTCATTCAAAATTATCTGAGTTCTACAGTGGTTATTCAGTGTCTATCGAGACAAGTATCTTTAGGTAATGTTACAAGCATCAGCCAAGTTTTGCACACTGCATCTTTGCATGGGAATAATATTATAAAATATCTATGCAACTTTTTGACCATTATCCTGGTCAGAATCGTGAGGGTCTGGAGCCTATCAGTACAAGCAGTACAGGGCACGTGCCTGGTGTAAACCCTGAATATATTATTAAATACAAAATGTATTATTAGACCTAGGCAGATTCTGGTTGTACTGGTTTATCCACCAAGTTACAAAATTACTCTGTGCTAATACAATGAAGGCTCCCCTACTCTCTACTACCAAACCCTGGTAAATTTGCATTTTAGAAAGAATTAAATATCTGTACGTTTCTAGAACAATATCAATAAACATGCAGCTGAGGGTGCCCTAAATGGACACTAGCAAAATATCGATCGTATAACAACGTAAATCCTCCGTTTGTATGTCTGCACGAATGCGCCTGGTAAAGATCGACTGAATAACTAGATTTCTGCTTGGTGTATAGCATGTAGTCTTTAAAGGCAACCAACGCCTTCGGAAATTCGGTCACCTAAGCAATGGGAGTATTGGGGATTCAATCTTTCAGATCTCAATCTGAGAGAGTGAATTTTAATTGAAGTATTTATGCTGACTTCCAACATTGGCTTCTGTGAGAAGCTATTGACGGGATCGGGCGCGCCGCCGCCGCTGCTGCTGAGGGCCACCGAGACTTAGCGAGGCACATTTGTCCCGGGGCCTGAATACGTCGCTTTTAGAGCCGCAGCTGCACGCACAGCCCAGACCTTCAATGGCTGAGCAGCTCAAGACCCCACATCCCGGCAAGACACTGCGTCCATGCAAAAGCATTGACTTGTGTCCGGCTCATTAGACACACATCCAGCGTACCGCTGGCCATCTCGGGTTGCAGACGGGTGTCTGTTATGAATGGCCGGCTTGTATCCCCCCTAGTAGCTTCCAAGCAGTTGTAAATGTACAATATGAATCGGAGCGTGTGGCGCGATGTTGGGGTATACTGGGCCACAGGCAGCTAGTGTCTGGGTAGCTAGCTAAGTAGCTACATGGCAGTGCACGTCCCTTTGCAAATATTCGCAACAGATCTGCCAAATGCACGGTATTATTTGGTCCGATCGAAATCGGGAGTTATTGAAACCTGTCAGGATCCACACGTCTCGTTGTGCATGCACCATAACGCCTACGTGTGCGTCCACCTAGATTCTCATATGATCGCGTTCATTCCCTTTCCAGCCCGAACGCGTAACACTGGAAATAAGCAGCTAAGACAGCGGCTCCATGCGTGGCCTGTGCAGGGCGCCTTCCGTATGCAGCCAGCTATGTGGCGATCCCAGCGGGCGAGCGGGCGGGTACGTCCGCCCCCCTGCCCGTCTCCCCGGCTGCGGCTCCCGGACCCACCTCCTCTGCGTGCTTCCTCAGCGCCTTCTCCCGCTCGTACTGGGTGATCAGCTGCTCGTTGTCCTCCTTGAGCAGCTCCAGCTCCACTTCGTGCTCCTGGTTCACGGCGAACACCGAGTCCAGGTTCTCCAGCACAGCCACGACCAGAGGCATGAGCTCCTTCACCACGTCCTCGTCGTATTTGCCGATGAGGCGCTCGAACTCGCGGTAGATAGAGTTGGCCAGGCCCGACACTCTCTCGGACATCAGAGCCGACGTGCCCGGGTCGTCCTGGTATACAACTCCGTCCTCCAACTCCATTTTCTTCGCTTCCCCCCCACCTCTTAGGATCGGAAACTGCTATTTAAAAAAACCTGATCGGCGTCCTCCCCTCCACCAGTATCTGCACCTTAACCGAATATATGGAAACCCCAGATTCCCCCCGACGGTTTAATGAAAAATAAAGAGGTTCCGGAGAAGTTGCCGTCCCTCCCTTAAAGGGACCGTGCTCTCCTCCGCCGCTCTTCCCTTTTTCTCCCGACAGCTGACTTGTTGACCAGCCCGTCACGCCATGACGTCACACGGCAAAAACAGGAGTGAGGGAAGGGGGGGGGGCAAAGTCAGGTTACCCTGTTTAGTACCCAGATTGTCGCCTTTTCGGTCGCTTCCGTGACGATCGGGCAGATTGCCGACTAATTCTATTCATGCATTTTGCGGTGGGGCTCTAACGCGCGCGCTCTGACTAAACAGGCTTACTGGAGATGCTGTTTATTTTTACTGTCTCTTCATGGCAATGGAATTAGTCATAGAAATGTTAAAAGTTTCAAACATGAGACAGTACAGTCACGTAATGTTCCATTTATTTAACTTTATGTACATTGCTGTACACTGTACGCTTTGCTTGTCTCTGTAACTTTTCTATCTCGGTTAAGATATTAAGTTCATATAATAATGGTTTTGCCGACGCTTTTCTTTGCATTGTGTTTATTTGTCATCATATTAGACATTATAGCATTTGTACTGGTCAACAAATCAAGCTGATACAAGTGGATCCCATTGTTTCGTAACTTTGGTTGATGTGATCTGGGCTGCACTTGCACCAGATGAACCGGCAGATGATTACTGGTTAGGGCTAATCCTAAATATAATATATCGTAGTTCAACTGTTAAAAATTAATCTGTTTCACATTAGATGTAACTTATAAGTGGACTTTTTATATTAGTCTGATACATTTAGAATTCGCATTAATGGGTTCTGGGAAATATGCTATTTGAGTATTCTGTAAAAATGTGATTCAAAAATTGTTCATTACAACTGAAAGTTGTATGTGAACAGGGAAACTGTCAGTTTCCCTATTATCTTATATCTATAAATGAAAGGCATCAGCAAAGAGATATTACTGTACAACACAATGCACCATCCCGTTTCTTGCACTAATCATTCAGACTTATATAATTTAATGTATATTTTAATTAATAACAGAGGTGGAAATTTCAGAGATAAATAGAGATATTTGAATACCAGGAAGTTCTCTTTAAAACCAAACTATGGTGCCTAAACAGTCCAGGTACTTTTGTACAGTAGTTAAATAGCTTAATTATGCATAATCGTTTTTACACAAGTTCATGTGCGTGAGGTTTAAAGCGGTTAATCTTTATTGGAATACGTAGTACGCAAGACGTTCGGCTGCTCAGCACCAGAGTCATTAAGGCGATTTCTAAAGAGAAAAGCGCTGCCATTTACAATAACAATGAAGGCTTTTATTTTCCATTGTTCATCCCTCAGTCCGGAGTAGGATTCTTGGGTTTTCGATGGCGACCCCAAAAGGCCTGGCCAATACACAATGTCTTCTCTGTTTCATTCTCTGCTTATCCTCACGGTCGCCCTTCTTTGACCAATATAACGTGAAATGAGATAAATTCTGCGAGACAGCTTTGTGGAGGTGGGATGTATCTGCTCACCTCTCGTTGCCTGGTTAAATACTTCGACTGCGATGTCATCGATGTCCAGGAGATGGAGCTCTTTCGCTAAAGAATCGAGACTATCTGGTACCCTGTTCTTCCAAGTGGATACGCTGCTTTTCCGATCTGCTCGGACCATGTCGGTTTGCAGAAGTGCCAGGATTAATGACTAATTAATAATAATAATTAATAATAATTAATGGTTTTAATTTAGCGTAACGGTCACAATAATTTCCAGTTATATGAAGACAAATGTTCGGTTTTCCTAGAGAAATATTCACATTGCATTCACTCGTGGGATCCTATTTATTCTGAGATGCATTTTTATCCATTACTTCACAATTTGAAATGTTTCCAGCTACTACCACAAGTAATGATGCTGTATCTTTGCCAGAATCCCATAATTCACTCTATAAATAGTGTTCAGCTACTGTAAGATGAAGATGATCAAATTAGTATTTTTTTTTTTTTATCAAAATGCTAAATTTACAATACAGCCCAACCATCCATCCTCCTATTGCCTATTCAGTACAGGGTACAGGTAGGGGTAGACCTTGGTCCATCACCGGACACACATACATACACATAGCAACAGATTATGGGCATCTAGAGGAATCCCATGTGATATGCAGAGAAAATACAGGAAGAGAACAGGGGCAGGATTCAGCCTCACACCTGTAAGGCCAGAGCGCTGTCCAGAGTCGTCATGGCAATATGCATTTGTTTTTGGTCAATACAATTCTGATATCTGAGATGTTTAGCAGATACAAATGAAATGACATAGGCCTATTTATAGAAAAACGTTTTTTAAACCAGAACTATACTGTAGGACATAATTACGTTTAATTTCTTAATTTGTTGGCAGATCTAACATACGTTTTAACAGAGCTGCGATTCCACTGTGGAAAACCGCTGAAAAAAACTGGGATGTTTCTCGATATGCATACTTGACTGTAGTTGAATTCTCAGGTACCCATTTGACATCATCTTCTACTGCCGAAGTACAGTTCCAATGCTCAAGAATAACAGTACTGAAGGTGGTAAAAAACCCTGGATGTCGGTCTTGCCCCATCCCAAATGTCAAGGATACATCGGTTGCATGCTTTTCTATTGAGAAAAATCCCACGTTTCATTGTTCTAAGTTTGTTCTTGGCAGGCAAGTTCGCAAGATGAGTCTTGCCAAGAATACAAGTACGATCTTTGCATTCTTGGTATTGATAAACACCCCTGAACTCTGAGCTCCCACAGCAAAGACTGCGTCCTTAATCCCACCCCCAACAAGCAGTGGTCCCTTCACAAGGACACTTAGAGCCCTACATGTGGACATTATGGCAAAATCCTGGTCACTCGGATATCCAAACACTTGTCAGAGATCCAGCACGTTTGGCGTTAAAGTACAACCTCGGCACGTGAAGGATTCTAAACACGATGAGATCAGTATTGTTTCTGCAAAACTGGTTATGGGCGGCACGACGGACGGGGCCATGTGAATGTGGGGATGAGAGAGAGGAATGGGTACAAATTTAACAGACCAATGGAGAGGAAAAAGAGAGGTAGCCATTGCTGTAACAGCCTTCGTTGAACACGCAGGAAAGTGAAACGGTGGGGAGCGGTAGAGCCGGCTACTGGAATAATCAGGGTCTGGGCAAGCTGGGGAAAACCAGAACCCATTTTCAACTAACCACTAATAACAACGGTCATATGGTCAGCCGTCTTACTTTATCAAAGTACAGTAATGTACATACCTTATTACAACTCGGGGAGACCAACTTCGGCTTGAACATTGTGTTGATCAGTTGTAACATCTTCAACACACGCAGTTAGTGGATTCACAAGTTTGCTTTTTCTAATTTTAGTACAGATCAAGGAAATTATATCACAAATACTGGTTTGAGTTTTTGCATATATGCATCCATGCTACTTGCCACTGGCACAAGTGCATTTGATGTGCAATTTAACAGGTATGTTTTGTGAAGGTGACAGGCAAACTAGCTCTTGAATGGGTTGTGAAAAAAATAAATGCTAAAATCCATCCATCCATCCATTTTCTAAACCGCTTATCCTACTGCATCGCGGGGGGTCCGGAGCCTATCCCGGAAGCAATGGGCATGAGGCAGGGAACAACCCAGGATGGGGGGCCAGCCCATCGCAGCAAATGCTAAAATATAATCACATATATTTTTACGCTAAAAATAAACAAACATTTAGTTTAGCTAGAGTAGGGCATGCATGGTACGTCTGATTCCTCTAAAGTTCTACTGCTTGTTTGTGATTTATTTGTAAAACAATAAATTCAAAAATGGGGCTGGAATATGACCAGCTGCAACCATCTTGCAAGACCAGGGATTAAAGGATAAAGATAAGTAAACATAACGTTCTACTAGATTATCACTCAAACATGCACTAGAATTGATCACTAAGTCCCCTTAAGACGTGACACAAACTTTACACATACAGATTTAACCTCAATGTTCCAAAATACAAATACAATCCTTTAACTACCGAGAAAAATCTGTATCAGATAATTCGTGGCCCTTGAAACAGTATCCCTGCTAAATGGCATTCATAAAATGCTTATCAACAGCACATTTCCAAAAGATGTTTAACCCAGAGACAAAGTAATTAAATTATATCAAATGGTGCTGTACTTATATGTAAACAGTTTAAAAATGGAATACCTTGACTAATAGGTCTGTAGAATGCAAGGCAACAAAACTGCAGAATAAATAAAAATTTATATAAATAAAACAAACAAAAAAATGTACATTTCTACTAAAAGATGATTGGCCATTGAAAATTTCTTGCCTTGAGGTTTAATAGATTACATCCGTATAATTCATTTGCAGGACACAAAATGACCACCCTTCACATAATCGAATCTGAGTAATTGTTACCATTTGAAAAGCCCAGACCATTCATGCAAAAAAAAAAGAGTAAACATTTAAATAAAGCATCGTGCATCATTAATGCATTTCCAGGGAATATGGAATATGATTTTGTGGACGTTTGTCCACGGTGAAGCTTCAGCAGGTCTCAGTGAGCTGGTATTTTCTGAGCATTTTACTGCACGGATGTGCTATCCACCTCCATTATTTCTGTACAATATAAAATGCTCACACCGCAAAACACACTCACACAGAATAAGTACAAATTCGGCTCCATCGACATGCCTCCAAGTCCCAGGGCCGTAATAAAACCACAGTCGAAACTCATATAGCCGGAATGCAAACGCAGCAGTATTCATTGCAGTTAAGCAGAAAGTGTTTCAATCGTGGGATTGTTCACCCAAATCCACTCGTGAGAAAGGAAGGAAAGCGGACCCCCCCTCACAGAATCACGGCCATTAGACTGATGAGTGCGTTTGGAAGGGTGGTCAGGTCCGGGTAAGGGATTCATCTCTCCGCGAGGCTCTCCATTCACCGCACGTGGAAGGCGGAGACCGGTACAGCGGTCTGGCTCAGACCACATTGAGGTGGCTGTTGCTGTATGGAGACGGACAGAGGGGGACGGGCAGGTCCTGCGTCAGGCTGCGGAGGGCGCACAGCACCAGGTCGGGCATGTGGTGGGTGATCATGCGCGGGCTGATTAGGATGCTGCAGAAGGTCGTCTCGCTGGACCACTGGGCCCGGTAGCTGGGCTGCGAGAGGCACGATCTGGACAAGCAGCACACATGGCCGTAAGTACTGTGTAAAGTGCAGTAACACACAATAGCAAACAGCTTTGCTGAAGACCTGTCTTTATAATAATACCCCACCACTACTCCTTCAGTGTATGACTGTAACACATTTACATCGCCTAATCCCGCCAACCAATCCTGTCGTCCGATCACATCACCTGATCCATTCACCCAATCCAGCCACCCCATCCATTCGCCCAGTCCAGCCAACCAATCCCATCACCCATCCAGCTGTGTGTGAGCAGACCTGTGGGAGGGCCCCTCCTCTGTGATGTGGATGATGCGGCCTGGCAGGAAGAGGGGCAGGTGGGTGACGTGGCTGGGGGACTCCTCAGAGGCCAGGCTCTGGTCTGACAGCGACCGCTGCTGGAGCCTGTGTTCCCCAAGCAGCGGCTGTGTCAGCTGATCATCCCTGCAGCCCTCCAGCTCCGTGGGAAAGTCCTCCGGCTTGCCCCCAAACACCTCGTACCAGCAACCGCGTAGCAGGATCTGGTACTGAGGGAGTCAACAGGAGGGCGAGAATGAAATGTGGGCAGAGGCAGAGTACAGATAACTGGCTACAGTGCAAGAACATACTACAAATAAGATACACGGCCAATGGCTACTTACCAAACAATAGTGATTCTCCACCATAAAAGAATTATGTCATTAAATATACCGTATCATTAAAATAATCATTAATACTGTAAATGTGATGACCAAACACATGATAAAAAAAACACAGAAAACGTTCCCAGACGCCACGATGGTAAAGAGTTACAGGGTCCGGACATCTTCACCTTGGGCTTGTTGCAGTTGGAAACCATCTTCAGTATCCTGCCTTTCAAGTGCTCCATGTTTGGGATGCTCAGCCTGGGCAAAAAGCAGAGGAGAAACTCCGCATTGGGGCAGCTCAGGCATCTCCGTGCTTCAAAGATCAGCCAGTGCCCACTGGAGGTGATCCCAGCAAACCCCCCCCCCCACCACCCTGTCCTCTCAGTATAATTAATTCCACCATCCTCACCTGGGAACCAGGTCCTTCCCAAGCACCACAGAGACGACAAACTGTTTGGTGTAATCCGCAAGGGCTTTGCTGAAAAAAGGGGGGACATATTTACAGGATTAGTGCATAAAAGGCCATTAAAGCAGTAGATGACGTGACTGAAAATGCTCCGCTAAAGGTTCCACCTTAACAGCATATATGCATGACAGAAGAGTCACCTCAGCAGGCCCCCTGGTGGAGAGAAGGCATAGCAGCGCAGTGTGGGGTACATGCTGCGCAGTAGGATAGCCAGCACCGCTGCCGCTCCCGCACCCAGACTGTGGCCGGTAATCACCAGCTGGTATTCCTGTGTGGAGAGAAGGAACCTCACTTCCTGATGGTGCAGAACAATCTTCAGGTGCAGGAGAATCAAACTGATTCTGTACTGAAGACTTAAAACAGTGATGAAGCGCGGGACTCCACGATGCTACATTATACACACTACAGGGGAATGTATGCCATACATGCTGTGTTAGCGGCTTCAAAACAAGAATATGAAAAGCGCGCGAAGTCTCACAGGAGCAACGCTGATGGCCTGGGTCAAAATACCGTCGTTGATAAGTTTCTTGTAGATGTATTTTGCAGCCTGTGTAATTCCCTGCAGAATGGAGACAGACAAACGTACTCAGTGCAGTAAGTATATAAGACCAAACGGAATAAACCACTGCATTGTCATATGGGGGGTTCAATTAAAAGGAAAAAAGTCATAACAAGCCAATGAGAAAGTGTGAATGCTGGAGAGCTAACATGTAAATATTACTGAATTCCGAAAATGAAAATAATTCATTTGGAATGAAGAGCCATGTGACAGGCTCCACACACAAAGTTCTCCATAACGGCAAGGGTTGTAAAATTCTGGGAATTTTCCCATGAATTCCCATATATTCCCGTTAATTCCCATGGAAAGTTTCCAAAAATTCCAAAATTCCCCTGCTTAACTTCCCATGGAATGGAAAGTTTCTGCAAAATTCTCCTCCCCATTGCAACTCTTGGCAATACACTTCTCTTTGTGATGAATGCACCCACCTTGTGGGCGTAGCAGGTGCCGGTCACACCCTCGACTGGCAAGTCCTCACATTCGGCCGACAGGTCAGTCAGCGCGTCCTGAGCACACGGGGAGGTGTGGGCAGGGAAGACGGCAGAAGGCGGCACATTTCATGAGGGTCATGATGCTATTCTTTAATCTCAACTTATAGTTATATCTCAGACACATTGTATGTAGCAGCAAACCTCCACCTTATTTCACATCGCTACAGTACGCAGCGGCATTTATTCAACAGATGCTTTCATCCAAAATGGCATATATTTGACGGGGCAGCGTCAGCCAGTACATGAAGCGATTGGATAAAGGGCGACGTTCAAGGGCCCAATGGTGCAATCGTTACCAACCACAGGATTTGGGACAGCAACCTGCCAATCACGGCCACAGCATCTTAACCCGACAAGCCGCACATCCTTAAAAATGTTTTAATTATATTAAAAAAATTGAATCCTTAAAATTCCCTATAACTTTTTTCCCTAGGGAAACACATGTATGACTGTATCCAGTAACTTACAATAGTCTCTGTCCCCTGTAAAGTACCATCATTCGTCTGAGTCTCAGAGACAGCAGCTCGGTCACAGACTTGTCTCTAACCTTGAGCGACAGAGTCCCCCTCACGGCAACCAGAACCGCCTCCTTCTTGTGATCCAAAGCCACGTAGAATGGGATCTCGTAAACCTGAAGTCAAACAACAATGGAACAGTTTTTTTATTCACCATTTCAATATAAAAGCATCATTGACTGTACTGACAGTCCTAAGTAATTACTTACAACCCTGGTAACAGACTCCTAATTTTCAGTCTTACGACACTCCTAGCCAAAAAAATGGGGCCAAAGCTTAATGTTCTGCAATTAGAGTTTGGCCCATTTTTTTGTCCAGGAGTGTGCATGTCATGCAACGCACTCCTACTCTCCTTAATACAAAGTCGTGAAAGCATAGAGAAAAAGAGATGCACCAGAACAAACAGAATTTAGTTTATTATTAGAATATTAGCTAATTCATTCACATCACTCTTTCAGATGCCCTGATATGTGTCCCAGGACCTGGTTATGGAAGCTGATGTGGATGAAGTCTCTGTACTGGAGCCCAGTGCTCTGCAGAACGGAGGTGAAATGGCAGCCCAGATGGTCTCCTTCTATGGGGTCGAACTCCGAAGCCCGTCTGCGACAGCTGAAGCAACCCAATAAAACAGCGGAATCAGCCATAAGCGCGAAATATGGAACGTGCCATGCCACGCCCCGACACCCAGCGTAACCTACGGAAGGGCCCTCACCATTCCCTGGCGAGCTTGCAGGCACCAGTTAAAGGCTTCGAGTAGACGTACAGGGGCCAGCCGTACGCAGCGAACGCAAACTGCATGAAGTGGGTGGCCCCCTCCAGCTCCGTCTGCAAGTCTTCCCTCTGCAGGCAGAGACAGCTCCAGATGGCATTCGGTGGAATAATACGCGAATGTCAAGTCAGAAGGGACTGCTTGCATTTCAGGGACGTGTCCAGCCAAAAACGCAGCTGCAGTGCGAGACATTCACCTCTATTACATCCAACATGTATGTTTGCAAAATTGACTCTCAATTTATGTGAGAGTCACATTCTGGGAAGTTCAAGTTTCGACTTTTACTGCCGCGTTTGGTTGGAGGAGCACAGTGAAATTCTAATGCCACAGTTGCAGCGGAGGGGACAGGTGCAGAGGGGGGACAAGCAACAGTGCAATACAGGACAGACGGCAGTGCGATAAGAGACAAAACAGTGCAATATAAGTACAAGAAACACATGCACTGGAATTTCACCTATTAAACATTTTCATTGAAAATACACAATTTAAAGAAAGCAAAAAAAAAATACAATTTAGGAAGGACGGCATTACTCTAAAAGTGCATACTTCAACGACATAAAACACAAACCCATTGTTTATTAAATACTGCAGTCCCACACTGTCCAAATTTTTTATGTTAGGAAAACATGGGATTCACTTCAGATTTGAACTAAGCATTTACTTTTGATGTTTTTATCATGTAAGAGGAGCCCAGTGACTGGGCAGTGGAAGCTAAGCCCCACCTTCACCATCCACCCTCCAGTGGCATTCGCCTCATTACCGCCCAAGCCGCCCCCAGGACTCACTATGGGAGAAGAGGGGCTATGGGTCATCACTTCATCAGGGTCCCGGGTCCGTTCATTCTTATCCTGCTCTTGGTGAAGTAGAGTGAGTCCGGCGGCGATATCACTGGGGACCAGATCTGTGTCCTGTGCGGGAAAGTGACACGAAAAAGCACATGTTAGCCACACCGATACGGAATAAAACTGCTGCTTAAAAAAAGCAAACTTACAACACAAGAGCTCATCTCATTAAAGGTTAATCTGTCAGACTATATCACTGTACTGTCCACTGTCTACATCTTTTCTATAAATATATGAAAATGATACTTCTATATGTGCTACGATTAATTTGCTAACAGCCCATACCTAATGTACATTAAGGTTAACATGCATCCGATTCCACACATAGTCAGTAAACAAATCATTAATATTTCACTGCCTGGGCACAGCTAACATGGAGCTGAGAGACATCAGTGGCTGTTGTTGTTTTCTCTGGTATTAATGGTAAAACGGTTCGAGTTTATTTCATACTGCTATACAAGGATAATGCTAACCCACTGCTTTTTATATGGTGTGAGAGAATGAGCAGTCTTAATGTTGTCAGAGCAGTGTTGTAATTTACTGACAGATAGTAAGGACATGTGAAGGAAAGGTTATTTAGCGGCAGGTGTGGTGGGGATATTACAGAACACACTCCCAAAGAGATCACTGGACAGAAACGCAGACAGGACATCTAAGTAATAAAGTAGCATGAAGACACAATTCTTTGTATCAAAACCTATGTATACAATGCTAGCTGTACGAAAGCCAAGAACTATTCGTATTTGTTTGTTACACATTATTCCGTTCGCAGACGTCCTGCAGTTAAATATTAATTTATCTATCTCTAATGATAATTATTAAATTATAAGACTTCTAGATTAAACTTGTGGATTCTCTGCAGTGCATCATGCTAAACCAGGGGTGGCCAATCATATCCAGAAAGGGCTTTCGGGTTTGCGGGTTTCCGCTGCATCTCCCTAATTAGATTATTAATCAGAGGCTTGATTGGCTGAAGAGTCCTCACAGCTGGGTTTGAACAGCTGACCTAAAGGTTACCCCAGAAACCTGCGTACGCAGTGGCCCTTTGCAGATGAGACTGCCCACCCGTGTGCTAAAACGTACATAATGCAGACATTCCATCTTTCCCAGAAGAGCCGCAAATTATTCACAATGTCCCGGAAACCTGTCGCTCCCCTATCCAGTTGTGGTAAAATTAGCCAACAAGAAGTTTTACTGCTGCAACCTCTCCCCAAAGTTCACCTCCAATCTGTAGCCCCAATCAGCAAATTCTGCCCGCCCACCTGCCCCCAGTCAGCAATATATACACGGTATTACCATAATACCAGCCAAGCACTGGCCCGCACGCCCACCCCCCCGAATGCCCCTCATCTGCATCCCTAAAATCAATATCAAAAGGTGGGATGTCTGCATAATGCCATTCAGAAATGTCATTACATCCAGTGTGACCTCAGCTGAAGCAACAAGTGGCGCATTTTTGTCCTAATTTTTAAAAATAAATTACAAAATTAAGTCACACCACATGGCACCCAAACGGACTGCTAGTGGGAGTTTTACTTACACAAAAATGTTCTGAGAGCAGAAAAACAAAAAAGATTGGTTATCTCTCTGTACCAATAAGACTGTAGAACAGCTGGGTTCAAATAACTACAGGAGGTAGGACCAACCAATCAGATATCTTGGACCAGCCTCCTCTAGTACAGTAAAATTCCAGTGAGCGGATGGACACTGTCCTGTCTACTGACACCCGTGACAGGGAAGAGCACGCTGACCGAGAAGAAGCCGCTGAAGAGCTGGGCGAGGCTGGAGAAGGCCGCCCTGTTACTGTCGTCCTGGGGCAGGCAGCAGCAGAGCAGGCGCAGCCGGCACTCCCAGACTCGCACGGCCAGCGATCGCGCCGTGTGCAGCAGCTGCCTCGATCCGCTGCTCTCCAGGTCCCGCATCACTGGCTCAAAACTCGCCTCGGCCCTGGACCGCGTGCCACCCAGCGGATCGAACACAACGACCACTCCGATCGTTGTGAAAAACAGGATGACCCAGCTGTAAGAAGAGGAAGAGGTGGGCAGATATAGAAAGGGATAAAAAAAAATGAGAAAGCAAATTACGATTCAATAATCATTACAATACACCAATTTAATCTTTATCTATAAAACTGAAAAATGTTAAAAGTTATTAGGCTAATATTATTGTGGCAGGACAAGCTAAGTAGCTTAACTGAATGAACTGAATGCAATTAATCAAGTTGTGGCAATATTGTAGTGACACGCCTCCAGGGTGGCGGATTTTTATCTGATCCCATCGCTGAATACTCTTCCTGCGTTCGTAAGGGATTCTCCTCTCAGTCAAGTAAACTGGGGTCTCTAAACCATCTTATGTGAGGATGCCCTGTGAGCAACTGACCCCATCCGCAGTGTTCCCCTGTCGTACAGTCGGTATTTTCTGGAACATGGTGTGGATTACAGACTCAGCATGTGGTTATTGAAGGGGAGAGATCAATGAACCTGAGCTTTAATATGATGTCTCAAATGCCCATGTGACATCGTAGCCTGGCTCCACCCACCTGGCAATGACTGCACCAATCACTGCTGCAATTTCTGCTTCTCTACAGCCTTGACTGTCATCTGATACCCATATGGCACCAAGACATGCCCAAATGAGCTCGGGAAAACACAGCAGTACTCGCAAACAGAGAAGTGCGGGGATAGCTCGGCGAGGCCCCGAGTTTGTGATTGTCCCTAATCAAAAGATAAGAAAAAAAAATCATCAAACATTCATTGCAATAAAAGCAAATCTGCCATTCTAAAACATGCTCTGTTACTCTTTCAGGCATGTTATTTCAAAATTTTGCAATAATCAGCCACGCACTTCCAGCTGAATCGCAAATAAATTAGTATGACTTCCACCATAGTACGCCCCTGCAAAAAAATAAACGTTCAAACAGACTTACCCTGAGCACTGACATAAACAATTGCAATGAGTGATGAAATTATAGCGGCAAGCAGAACCAGTAGCACAACAAGGTATGTGTGTAGAAGAGATCCGCCAGGGCAATCAAACCGGCCCTTATGATTTGTGTAAAGAACCAGGGTACAAATCCACCTGCAATTAAAGAACGAGAGTAATGAGTACAAATACACGCTGTGATGATTAATACTGTATGAGCATGGGCATTATGGGGGGTTGTAACCCCCTAATTATTATATTGCCCCCTAAATGGATGGAAATCCCAACATCACCCGCCATGTTCAAACCAAAGTTACGCCCTTATGTATGAATCATGAATTGCGATTAACGAGACATCACAAATCAGAATATATGCATATTATTATATGTTTTTATATCGAGTATTGACCTTCTTGTAAGGTGACCACTACGACATACCTAAATTTAAGTACGACGTTCAAGAAAACAAAAACTAAAAGCAGATTTAAAAAAACATATTATATGAAAAGTGAATTGGTTATTACTTGTGAACTCACCAGATAACTCTAATAAACAGCTCGAAGGCGCCGGGGAACACCAGATCGTCGCTCGCAATACCCCACCGCCGGCCAAACACGACCATTCCCGGCATCCTGACTCACGATCCGCCGCCTATAGCCTTGTCACTAGCTGAACACTACAGGTAAACTTCGCCTCCCCTTATTCAATGACCAGCAATCAAATTAAACAACTGCAAGCGGCATCATGTAAGACGCAACACTTCCTTCATGATTTCACTGCCTATTGTGTCACATCGAACACAATTGTCCGGGAACATAGCTAATGGTGATTACGACATAGTCGCATTAGCAGTAAAATAGCACCGAATAACTTCACCGCGATTCTCAAGCGAATACAGGCAGCGTCGCGTGTAGCTAGCGTGTCAATCCATAATTTGGATAATCTTTCCAGCAGTTATCGCCAACATCGCGTCGGTACACAAAGAAACTAGTATAAGCAGCTAAGGACGGAGTCTCGCGTGTTGACAGCCCGATCGGAATATTTCAACATTTTTACTATTTACGGAACTGAAAATTCTTGAAAAACGAATGAATCCAGAAAAATTTCACAGCGATGTTATAATCATCTACGCCAGCCTACCCTGCCGGTACATAGCCCCCCCATTCCTGCCGTGTGTAACACTATCAAGTCTCCCCCGGGCCACGTGACCCACGCGCGGCTAAGGACGGTTCCGCGTGACGCGTCCGACGAAGGTTTGATGATGAGCAGATCTGCCCGGATGAGCATCGCGGTAAGACGCGGGGACGTCAGAGCCGCTTTAACACGTTTAGCAAGGTTCTCTTACAAAATGGGTAACGATAGAGACAGACCAAAACAAATAGAAATAAAAATCCATCGACGCACGACGAACATTCAATTTTCGTTCATTTCTTTCAGCCAAAGTCATTTCCTGAAGACCGGCGTTTTCGTTTCTCTCAGTAAATAAGACAAAGCTGAAGTGCGATTATGGGAGTTCTCTCTTCTTTCAATACTAACTGTCGGGCACTTTCGATGCAGTTAATTGGAAATGTAACACTAGTTGTCAAAGGTTGCATGTCAAAAAAGGGAAAAAATGTTTCATTTCAGACACACTGAAACAGCGTGTTTGGGATTAATATGAAAGAACCTTGTATTCCTAAATAACGGCAAATGTAGCATTCCAGTTTAAACTCAGGTCTTCCTGAAGCGGCCGTAAAGCCATATATTAGAAATAAATCAACAATAGGCATTTTCCATAAAATCTTTATTGGAGGTGGTATCACAGGGTAACATCATGCAAAAGCTCAGTAACAAAAACTATCTGGAATGATATAAATGAGGGCAATGGGAGCAATGGCTGTAGATTCTAACAAAATAAAACTGAATTCTAATTCTTTAAAATGCCCAGAACGTCATACATATCTCCTTGATTAAAAATAAGACTTATGAGCTCAACAATATGCACACCATGTAGACAATTCTATGGACATTTTTTTAAATGAATGACTGCTTTGAAGCCATTTTATCACCTCTATAGTATCCTGCAAGTTTCAATCTCCAGCTTAGATTTATTGCTCTAGTAGCAGAGGTTGGACCTGCTTACACCTTTTAGATGTATACTTTTGAAACCTTGGATGGAGAATGCTCAAAAAACATGAGCACCAAATCAAAAGAAATCAAAGTGGGATATGCAGATTTTAGGTAAACTATGCAAGAGGTCTGTCAAAGTTACATAAAGAAAGCTATTTACAGCACAGAAATCACACATTGGAGATAAGGCAGTTAAATACTGTTAATCATGTGTCTCATGGGGACATTAAGCCTGTAAAAAGGTGCAAAGTCTCAATTTTGAGTTTGTCTGATTCTCATCACATAACAGATCTCCCACACTCTTCATTCACAAGAATGAGGGCCAATCTATTATTTGAACCAATACATTTTCTTCATAACCAGACTGATTTGTTTGACTTGACGAATGCAAACCAGGATGTTTATAATAAAAAACAAAAAAACTGGATTCTGTTTTTCAGCTTTCATGATGTACAGATACTCTAAAATGCTTATCCAAAGATCATTATTTAATTGTGCATTTATTCTGATTGAAAACAGGTAAAACATTTTACCAAATTTTACACTTGAAGAATGTCCTCTTAACCGTTTTATGCACCTGTTTTTTGCAAATTGATGTACTGGACTGCATGTCAAATTGTAAATAGAATGTTGAATGTGTAGAAAACTTTTCCTTTATACAGAGTAATATAAAAGTAAGGCAAGATGCTTAAAACAGAGATTTGAAGGCTATGACGACCACTGTTTGGCCTCTTGTTCTGGAGCGGTTTTAAATTTGTCAGGAGATACAAAAAACGGTAGTGGTTCCCTTTCAGCCTCTGTCTCAGGCATCTTACTCTCGGGTGGTGGGCAGCAGTGGCCTGCGCCTCCTGTGGTGGGGGGGGAGGGGGGGGCGCCCTGCGACGTGTCGCTGCTCTTTGGCCTTCAGGCTGGCAAGCTGAGCTTCTTCCCTTTCAGAACTGCAGAAGAAGCCATGTGATCAGTCGGCAGCATCCCGGCCCACCCGGCCCTCCCTTCGCGTGAAAGGTCACAGCTTACTTTCTACACACTTGAAGTTAGTTTTTTTTTTTTTTGATCCATCATTACACTATATTCCCATAGACTTGTCAATCATACCGCAAAAAGAAAAGCTAACTTATTTTTTCACATTTTATAGGGTGTATTTCTGATAAATTAAGGCCCTGACATCGTCCCACCCCCCCCCCCCCCCCCGCCCTCACACACACACACACACACACACACATTCCTTTTACAGGAGCTATCCAGCTCAGACACTCACCTTTCGTTACATAGAGATAGAAGAAGTCGCAATACAGGATGGTCTGGACCACACCGGCCACAATGGCGATCATGTCAAAGAAGCCCTCAAAGTAGAAGCGCCAGATCCAGTTGATGAGGTAGAGCGCGCGGTACAGGCCCAGGAAGAACAGGTAGTGCGTGGTGATGGTTTCTGCCTCTCCGGTTTTACTGATCATGAACAGCTGCGGCAGGATGGCGACCGACTCCAGGTAAATGGAGAAAGTCCACAGAATCTAGGAGCAAAAAGGGAGAGAGAACATTAAGAATGCAAGCAGGGAACCCTCCATCCAGACAAGTCAAATTTGAAGACGGCACGAGATTCACTTCATGGAACGGATCACTCACATTTATCTAGCTAGTGGAATTATCCAAAGCGACACGCTATTGAGAAAGCAGGATCAGCCAGTCCGTGGAGCACATGGAGGGTGAACTCAAACTAGGTGATCCGTACCATGCCCGAGCACGTCTGACCCCCAAAGTCCACTTCATCTGACTAGTGTGATCACTCTATACTGTGCCCAGGCCTGCTTCAAGAGCAGGGCCCAAGCACAGTTAGCTGGACATTTAATGTGATCGCTAACCGTGCCTGGACCCAGAACACAGACACCAATGATGCAACTGACACACACATGTGCACATATACACTATACATTAACCAGACCAGGATGGAACAGACTGGGTAGGCTGCGAACAGATCGGGTAGGCTGCGAACAGATCGCCTACCCCCCCCCCCCCTCCCCAAAGCTGTTGCAAAAAAAAAAAAAAAAAAAAAAAACACGTACAACTCAGGAAGCGACAAACATCACATAAAAAAAGTTCACTTTGGTCTATGGCAGAGGTGCAGTGTTTGCTGTAAATTTGGGCTGACGAGTGTATCCAGGAACAACTGGAAGCAACACACAAACACAGATTTGGTAAAATACGTGTAGCACAAATAAAATCGCTGCATTACATACTACATAAATCTGTGTCATCCCACCGAAAACGACTCCAAAATAAGACAAAATAAGGACATTTATCTTGAATGCCATTGTGCTGTAAGAAAGCACCCCCCCCCCCATGTTTCCTTCAACACAGAAAGTCGCATAGTAACGACGTAAGCGTGCTCAGGCCTGGGACATTAAGCTTAATGCAAGGTCAGACCAGTGGGAGAATGGGGAGGGGGGACAATCATGCAAGGACACAGTATAAGGCATCCGGGGGAAGTGGGAGTGCATCCTTAGAGTCTTGCTCAAGAATCCAAAGACGGCATCACACTGCTGACCACAGATTCAAAACAGCAACCTACTGATCAGAGGCACAGAGCACCAACTCAGAGGCACACACCAATGTCCATCGTCTTCATTCATAAAGCAATTGTTAAATAAACAGAAGCAATAATGTTTAACAAAATCCTCATTATGATACTTATAAACTTTATCTGTGTCACTTTACCTCAAGAGGAGAGAAGTCGTGGTTGACCAGGAAAGCAAGACCCCCAACTGGGACCACCAGAAACTCCACTCTGAAGGTGTCGTGGTTACCATCGTAGGTGGCCTTGAACTTGACGTAGATCAAGTAAACCGTGGCATATGCGCAACCGATGTAAATGACCTGAAATGCGGAACGACAATCTCAATTGTCTGTGATCCAAGCCTGCATACTTTTCTGCTGAATTTTACTAATGATCTCAGCTTCCAGATTAAAATGGTGAATAACCCATGGGTAAGGATTTACACTAATCAAACATCAACACAAAGAAAACACTCAGAGCACCTATACCTTATTTCAAAGATTAAGTCAATGGGGATGAGAGATTACCACTATGTAGGAGCCTACAATGCAGGCATTATACAACTGATGCCAATTAAAAAAATCTTAGATTACTGCAGAGATTCAAGTTGTTTTCAGAAGTTATTATATTTACATTGATATTTTAAAAAGCTTCACTAAACACTTATCCAACAGTCTGTAAAACAGTGAGTTTCTGGGGATCATTACCCAAACCACAGCTAAGTTCTCCTTGACTATGCAGTCCCTGGAAAACTGGGCATTAAAAACTGCAGATGCTGGCATGATACATGTTGAATAAACTTAACTGTACAAAAGACAAATCTCAGGTCCAAATACAACATACGCACCTTCATGATAGTGTTGTAGAACGAAATGAAAGATGTCAAGAGATCCAGATAACGGGTGGTGAAAACCAAGGCAAAAAGAATCTGGCTTTTCCCAGAAATACCTGTCAGGAGAGAGAAGAACCTGTGATGTGAAAATAGTCCATGATATTTAGAGTGGGATGGAAAAATTGCATTTAGCCGAATTTTAAACACTATTCAATAAAAATCACTGATTGTCAAAAAACAGACCAAAAATAATCTACTTATTACAAATAAGAAAAAAGTAACTCTGAATGGGGTGGCGTAGCGGTGCAGTGGTTAGCACTGTTGCCTCACACCTCTGGGTCCCAGGTTCGAGTCCCCGCCTGGGTCATGTGTGTGCGGAGTTTGCATGTTCTCATGACATCATGGGGTTTCCTCCGGGTACTCCGTTTTCCCCCCACAGTCCAAAAACATGCTGAGGCTAATTGCACTTGCTAAATTGCCCGTAGGAGTGCATGTGTGAGTGAACCCCATCCTGGGTTGTTCCCTGCCTCGTGCCCATTGCTTCTGGGATAGGCTCCGGACCCCCTGAGACCCAGTAGGATAAGCGGTTTGGAAAATGGATGGATGGATAGCTCTTTGAATAACAAAATGACCAGCTGAATCACATGATACTCGAGTGTAAATTATTTTGCATTTCACATTGCATTATTTTGCATCAAACAAAGCTTCTGAGCTACAGGAAAAGTCTTACACCAGCCTGCAACTATTCGTCAGAAAATCAAGTTTTAGCATGTAACCCTGCTACACCGTTGCTACTAAATCTTATTCCACAATACACCTCACTACCTCTTTCAGCACAACTTCATGATAAAATCAATTTTACTCACAGAAAGTCAGAAACCAGTGAATCTGCCATCTGTATGCTAACATGGTTCAGCAGGCTACATCTTTAACAGCCCAGCCACATCTCTCTAGTGCCTCTAGATGCCAAGAATAAAACCACAAGCTGCCCATCCCTAGTCGAAGACTGAACTTTGCGAGCAAGCTCAAAGTAACTAACTGCATCCTGTGGCTTAGATAAGAGTAGGGCAGCTGAAAAGTAGCCAAGACAGGCCTGTGACCAGGCCTTCAAATAAGAACACATTTCACAAGCGACAAGCCTAAGCAACAAAAACCACTAGCGACAGAGCACTGACATTTTCCCATCATTAATAGCACAAAACAGAAATAAAGCAGGATGGCTAAATACAGTACCACAATAAATGTGTGCTCTGGTGAAAAATGAATGAATAAGACCAACAAAATCAATGCTTTCCCACTCATTCCACACGACCAAAAGATTGCAATGAAAGTCCAGAGCCATTACGTCTTAAGGCTTTGCAGGCTACAGAAAAAGAAAGTTAAACTGGACCATTCTAAACGATTTGCATCACCTGTTGCCTACACTGATTTTGCACAAGTAGGGAGTCTTTTTGGACAAGCTAATAACCCAAAGACCAGTGGCCGTGTTTTACTGAATTTCACCATGGCACATCACAACGTAGTGAGCCTAGAGCTCCAGACACAACCTTGGCAGAATAACAAAAACATGAAATATAAAAATGCACATTTCAGAAGAATGATTTATTTAAAGTGATACTCTTATTCAAAACGCTTAATTCCATTACTGGTGGTCCGCCTTTCTTGATCCGGCATGCCACGTCAAAGGTCACGCAGAGTAAGACAGCCGTCAGCTGAAGAACTACTTCTTAAAACTTTACCAATAAAAATCATTATACAGAAGCCAAAACCGAGCATTAATTCTCCAGTCCTGCTAAATGAATTAGACTTTTCTTTTACGCTGCACGCAGCTGCGAGCGCAGAAACTGCCGCCTAGACGTTCATTCCTATCGCTCCTATCACCCAAGTTAATGTCCACATAGAGGCGAACTTTGGCTCGTCGGATTCTTCTTCCAACGGGTCGTTTTAACTAATAGTCAGTGTACCAATGAACTCTACGAGCAGACAGGTACTTGTATACGTGTTATAAAGCCTCGCCACAATGTTAACGATACCCAAAAACTTAAGAGGAATACGTGGAGATGTATAAATTCACATTAGTGTATAGGGAATTACCAGTCATTCCACATTTTACACAGGTTATACCTACACTGATATGCATGATTCCGGTACAGGCCTAGCTGCAGCTGCCCACGCCAAGTTTAAGCAAGGCAGCCGCCGCTAATTAGCAACATTGCATAAGACATCACGTCAGGTGGCATATTAATAAGTGAACCTACCGGCACAAGACCTGGTTTTCCATATTTTGAGCAGCAGAATGATAATGGCTGCTAAATGAGACAGATCCCCGGTGAGCCTGAAAATGTTCATACTTCTCCTGACCAGTGCAGAGGCCGGGTGCTCCTTTTTATCTTAATATTTTACTCAAAGAGCGTGGCCTCAAGGGCGTCTCTGTCGGCTTTCTCTGACGTCTCGCTGCCCTGGAACTCACGAGTGTGAGCCGTGTCCACCAGCTACCTTCAAGTAATCGCTGCTTTCTCCCAACCGAGCAGAAAAATGGCGAGTAGAGCGCGACGTGGCCCGGGTACGTGGCCAAAAATATTAGCGCACAAAGCAGCCTGGGAAATCGGCGGCGTGAGAGCAGCTGGTCACGCCCCTTAAAGGCAGTGGCCCGCGGCCTGGCCCTCGCACTTCAGTAATGTATGGATCTCCTTTTAGTACTTTGCCGAGATTTATTACTATGGTCTGCATTAGAATCATTGTCTACTAAAGGCTTCAGTTATAGAAGTATGGGCATGGAGCGGCAAAACAGGAAAATACGCATTTGTTTAAATCGTAATTGGTCTGTCTGTCTGACTAGGACGCATTTTGATGCTGGAGTTTTCTTGAGACGCTAGTGTCTGAAATCTTAGATTACGATACTTAACGGTCACGCTTTATCTGCGAATACTGGATAGATGGATGAAACAGAATATCAGATTTTGCACTTCAGTGTCCACCGGTCACACCAAATTGTAATCTGTTAAAATGTACGTTGTGCTCGATATCGCCGTATGAAGTAAAATAACCGATGTATTAACAGGGCTGTAGACACTTGCTAAAGTGCAGTTTTCTTATTCCCTGACAAAAATAGTTATTTTGAGTCGCAGTAGTTCAGACACCCCGAAGAACACTGCTCGCTCCTTGGGCCTCGCACAGTGCTGTATCCCTTTAAGTGCACGGTGACGCCGCAGTACAGCGCCGCGCTCAGCTTCCCAGCGGATCTTCTTTGGATTTAGTTTGGTGAATGGTGACACTGCGTTTAATTTTAGAATATCTTATGCCCAGTTCTGTAGGACGCTATATAAAATACCAACATATAGCACAGTTCAGCAAAGAATGTGGTGGCTTCAAGAGTGAGATTCACAGTATCCATCCATAGAGTTACCGACGAGCACCAAGCTCCATTTATACATTCGTATAAAGTTAACAGTCCATGCTAACTATTCAATGAATAATATCTAACAAAACCTAATTTTCTACGATTGTTGTGCTTTTTTTGGCGGCATAACATGGAACATAAACATTTATTGTAGTCCTTTAATATTAAAGATTTGTCGGACTTGTACTCTCACTTTCTTTTTTCCACTTTATATACAGACCATTTTTGGTATGAGCTATAAAACAATTATTTTGCGCAAGAAAATAATTCTGTTCAATACGCCAGGTTTTAGTCCGATGCTTCTTGAGATGTGCTGTATCTGTAGAGCAGGATGCTTGTACAAAAGCAAACCTATATTTATTAATATTTTAACCCTATAAAACAATAATAGTAAATGTACGAACGGATTCCCCAGGTTTTCAACAGTGACAGCACACAAAATAAATACATCACTACTAAATATGAGAATAAGAAAATCGGGTACAAATATTTTATTATAAAATATTTTAAATTAGTGACTCTACTTTTCTACCTAAACCTAAAGCAATATGTATAACTGGAAAGAGTTTCCAATTTTCACAAAATAATCCTGTTGTAATTAAACAGGTATTCGTGCAAGCAATCATTCCCAAAAATAAAAATGGATCAACATTATAGTAATGGAAGTTAAGACTTTTTTAAAGTATGGGTATTTTGTATGTTCATTGTCGATGGAATTACACTGGAATTACAGAATTGACAAAACTACTAAATTATGAAAAAAGCCAAATCCATCTCACTATCAGTGTGTACATTTTTTTTGCTATTGGGCAGTATGTACATTCTATAACGGTTATAATCACTGATATATTAATGAGAATGCATTTCAGTGTTCAATATTTTAGCATACTAACATAATACTTTCCACATCTGAATCTCACAGTAAAATGTCTCATGTAACTGGACACAAATATATGCCCTTTGAGCCTCATCACCGCTAATTTTGCCAATTTCCTGGCAAAGACGTACACAGGGCCCAAATCCACCAACCGCTGTTGAGATGGAGACGGATACCTGCCAACAAAACATAACGGATGCAAAGTAAATCACCAAACATTACAAGCTGTCTCATTTTTTTAGGTAGTATAAGAAAAAAAACACGTTATGCGGATAAACCTGAAAACACAATATAATTAGTACAATTGTATCCAAGAAAAATACTGAATGTAAATACTACAATTCCATTATTAATGTCATCTCCTTATCAACCCCCTGCCAAAAAAACTACAAATTAAACACATCCTGGTAAGTGAACTTGCAGGGAGGGTGGGGCAGTGACTCAATATTGTCTCTTGTCTATTGTCACGACTTTGTGTGTGTTGAGTTTGTACATTTTTCCTACATGACATGTGTTTCTTTGGTTAAAAAAAAATACATGTTTAGGCTAACTAACATCTACGCACTGTTGTGTGTGACTATCAGGGTAGTTTCTAGCTATTGAAAAGATCAGTGGCTAAGTCAAGTTTACCTGGGAATTGACTCTTTTTTTTTGTTTTTTATGGAAGATTGGCATCGGGGCTAAAATACTCGGGGCTGATCAGAGTGTGCATGTATGTGCCCTATGATGGGCTAGCATTCTGTTCAGGGTATTTCCCTGCCTGCAAAAGCCTGCAGTCCCCCTCCCCCCCAACTCTATCCAAAATAATTGTTTGGAAGATAGATAGAAGTTATACCAGCGCTAACAGTGCCTGTCTGAAGGCTGGAAAAGACAGTAGGGTGGACTTGGCTAGAAAGACCTTCTCTCAAGCCTTCCCTGGCTGCTTGCAGGCCTTGAAGCTGCTCGTCACTCAACTGAGCAGCCTGCGATGATGTCACTGCCAGAGCATTTCCCGGGCCCAGGCTCTGTAGTTGCTCCTTAGAGAGTTGCTGTTGAAGAGATTTTACATACGGACTGTAATAACCAGTTCGCGCAAACGTCAGATTTCTCAAACATAAAGATACTTTAATATCTACAACTACAGTAGTTAACTGGATTAGCAATTATTTGTTAGATAGAACTCAGTGTACTGTATGAAGGCTGGTGACCATCAGTCAGATGTTTTAACCCTCCACAAGGGGGTGCCGCAGGGCTCAGTATTAGGTCCTTTTCATTTCACAATTTACATAAACAATATGGAAGATAATTTGACTGATGCAGGTGACCATTGCTATGCTGATGACACTGTAATGTATTGCTATGAATCTACACTGAGCAAGACTGGGGAAAACTGCAAAAAGAATTTTAGCTAAAGATGTATCAACTGAAATTGGTCTTAAACCCTTCTAAAATGAAATTGATGTATTTACTAAGTCAACGGTTAGTACGCTAATTCCAACCTTCATCATGACCTTAAACGGTTTTTATATTGAATTTATTCATTTTTTAAATATCTAGGTATTTTGATGGACGATAATTTAAATTATAAAGAACATACGACCGAGACATAAAAAAAATAAGGCTTAGGGTTTGTTTTTCTTCCATGGCCAGAAAAAATCTGGGTGCTGCCACATTTGTGCAGATCTCGTGTATCTTCACTATGTATGTTAAATTCTACTTATCATGCTGCATTAAGGTTTATTACATGGTGCAAAAGTAATACTCATCATTGTTCTTTTTATGACAAGGTGGACTGGATCTTTCTAGAAATGCCCAGGCAACTTCATTGACTTTTATTTGAATGTAAAGGCATTATTGGCTCCTTGCCTTCTTATTTGACTGTCTACCTGAACATTCCCAATGTGGGTACCTATTCTTTGCGCTCTAGCGATTGTTTGTATCTACTAGCTCCCAAAGCTTACACCATGTTTCACAAGGCCAGTTTTATGTTTGCTACTCTGGTTGCATGGAACCATAAGACTGCGAACACCTGTCACCTTGGATGTGTTTAAATCTATGTTTTTAAGGGTTTTAAAACTTGAATTAGGTTCGTCTAAATTGTTTTTAAATGCACTGTTTTAATAGTTTTAATATTTAATTTTGTTTTATGTGTTTTTGCCGTCTCTGTTTATGATTTTGTTTTCTACTATCATGCCACCGGTTCTTTGGTGAAATATCTTGATCTCAAAACATCTCCGTGGTTAAATAAAGGTAAATAAAGAAATAAAACTGTATTTCCTTATACTACGTGGATGTTAAAAGTAAGCTCTTTGCTGTTCATTGCATTTCATTTTAATACATATAATGTACAATTATCAAATAATCTCCTGATTTCTTCTTCCAATTTAGGTTAGAGGACAGAGGCACAGGACATCACGGCTGATAAAAACCAAAGGATTTCATTATAACGGCCCCTCAAAGCCATTGTCCTGACCTTGAGACAGCTAGTTTGCGTTGTTAAAGATGTACAGGTCATGTGATCAGTGCTAAGCTGGCTACATGCCAAGCCAATGGCAAAAAACTAGTGCCACCCAAGACCGATGAATGATCAGATTTTGTCAGCTCCTGTTAATTGAGAAAATTTGTGCTGCAACTCACCAGCATGGCTAGAGGTGACGGCTGACATATAGAAAATGAGAGAGCTCACTTTCACCAGCTAGCTTCACCAGGGTTCAACAAGCACAATCGGCCAAAACAGCATCAACGGGGACCAACTGTGTCCAACTGTGCAGCACCGACTCTCATCAATTCTCACCAACAGCCTGAAGGCTTCCAATGGCTGAAAATAGCTTGGTGTGTTGTAGGCTTCATCTCAACACACCAGCTGAACTGAGCTGCAGTACCAGTCAAAAGTTTGTATACGTCAAGTCGCCTACAAGGGAGAGGGATAGTGTTGCATCACATGACCTAACCACTTGACCTAAACATAGTAGAAATGGTTTTGGAGGAGTTTGATCAGAGAGTGAAGGAAAAATGGCCAATGAGTTCTCAGTATATGTGAGCCCTTCTTCAGGAGAGCCGGAAAAGCATCCCAGGAGGCCACCTCATGAAACTGGCATAGAGGAGACAGTAGGCTCAGCCTGTTCCTGGAGAAATTGGGGTTAAGGGCCGTGCTCAAGGGCCCAATGGTAGGATGACTCTGTCGACTCAGGAATTTGAACTGGCAACCTTCTGATTCCAAACTCACAGAGCTGCCCCGCATACAACAAATTATTATTTTTTTTTTTATACTTTTTTTACCAGTGCATATTTCTGTGTATGTTATTTTATAGTTTTGATGTCTTTATAATTATTCTAAAATGTAGAGAATAGTTCAAATAAAACATTCTACGGGTAGGTGTGTTCAGATTTTTGGCTGGTACTGTAAATGCCAATGATCTTCTTCCCATCGACTCATCTACTCATCCAGCCACCGACTGACCGCACTCACCGAAAACCCCTCAGGTGGAATAGCGGCGATGGCCTGGGGTTGCAAGTAGGGCATTAGATCTAAGCTTAGGCCCTTCATCTCTTCAGTACTCATGCCAGCTGTATAGAAAACACTGTCAAATAATGCCAGTGCCAATGTTCACTGCAGTAACTAGCTGTAATTAAAACAATTAGCATTCAAAAGTACACACTGCATTACAAACATGCAGAATTTTGAGGGACAAAGAAAAATTATAAATTTATTTACAGTATACCCAGTCTGTCTTGGAGTTTAAGTAGTGTATGTCTACACCTCCAGAAAATCTTCGAAAGGATTTCACAGAGACACTCCTGGTGATACACTAGTTATAAACCATTGCATGAACTTTAGACCTTCATTGTTCTGTGCTGCATTTCTCACCTGCTACCACGCCCACCTCTTGCAGCACAGACCTATTCCATGTCCTGACTGGCCCAAACACTTTTTCAGCTGTGCTCTTCAGCTGCCGTAGCACTGGCAGGGGGCAGGGGAGGGAGCCAATCCGTGCTGCTGTGGTGCTGTGTGTACAGGATTGTTGGAAAGACGTCAACCAACAAAAAAATTGCAGATAATACAGGCTTTCAGTCTTTATCTACCCACCCCGCCCCCCATTCAATAAACAAAAGACTATGCAGCTGTAAAAATGTCACAGTTGTCAAATATAAAGGCTGTTGTGCTGCATTCTGTACTCTATTGTTCAGTACTTTTCTCCTCTACTAGCCTGATGTCTCTTTATGTTCCCTTCATTAGTCTTATTAGGTTCTTGCTTCGCTAGAAGTTGTGAAATGATTTGTTATTTGCACAAGTACACTGGGATGCTTCTCTTCACATAACCAGTCCTGCTCTCTTTCTGACATGCAGACACAGTTCAGAGCAAAGCTTGGGGTCTGATTGCAAGGTCAGGCTGGACATCCAGCACACCTGGAGCATCTTGGGGGGGGGGGGGGGGGTCAGGGGCCTTGCTGATGGATCCAGAAGAGATGAGACTATTTGGCCAAGGCTTGAAGTGCATACCGTCTGATCTCAACACAAAGGCTTAGCCTACTGAGCCTCACATCACACCCAAGTCATTCTGTAGCTCCTGCTCCAGTGCTGCTTACACTGGGCAGTCACTGGAAGCTCAGCAAAGCCGCTCTTATGCCTAGCTGACTCCTGCACAGTATGTGTGCTTGCAATGTGCTATTTGCCTGATTTATACATCATTTTGGACAAAAGTGTAAATATGTGAAATAGGTCAATGTAAACTACTCTACCGCCTTGTTACCTGTAGGCTTCGGGGTTGATCAGGTGGGCCTGAGTGGGCTGCACTCCACATAGAAATTGGCTGAGCCCAGTTAAGTCCGAGCCACGCAGCTCCCCTAGAGTGAGATTAGTACACTCCAGAAAGCGATAGAGCAGGCTGCTCATCTTTGGGGTGAGAGACAGGATAAGTAGCAGGATGAGAGTCACGAGCAGTATATGTCAGGCTCCAGGCATACAAAAGGCTAATTAATGCTATGTTTCGTATTTATTTTGAGCACATTCATGTGCAATGGTGTTCAGGACAGTTTAAAGAATGAAAGATTTGTTACCTGATGGAGGTGCTGTCAGTGAGTATGAATGACGTTACCTGTTTCATTGTCCATTTGCTTTGCTGACTAAGGACAGTCAAAGTATCAATGGAACTGAGATCCATCTGCTTGATGTCCTCTTCAGTTAAGGACACAGCAATGGAACCCAGAGAAACCACATGGTAGTTTTTCCAGGTGGACACAGGACCCCAGGCCTGACAGAGAGTAAAATGAACTTGTTCTTGAGTTTCACAGCGCTAGTGGTCTGGTTTTCCTTGTTCCAGTATAATCATGATATTAGGCCTGAACACAAACCTGCTCAGCAAGGGACTTGAGGGCCCTAATTTGAAGCAGATCAAAGCCCTTCACTGAGCCCAGCAATTCCACAGTCTCTGTGAAGGTCTCAGGGCTGATGCATCGCAGCTCATTAACAGACCAGTAGACGTTAGCCTCTGACAGCTTACGGATATCGTCTGCAGAGGGCGCTCTGACGAAGATGCAGTCTGGGTGATAGAAATGCAGTAAATGGCTTCAGGATAAGATCTGTAAATGCAGACACCTGGAAACACAATTCCATTGTAGACAAGTCATGAAATGAAAGAGGGAAATAACCCTATAACGAAACCAAATATATCTGTGTGTTTAAGAATACTCTTTATTTAGACAATTAATGTTTTATTTTGATTTCTTGTCTAAAAAGGACCCTTTCTAAATACCAACTCAAGTGATGCTTTAATTTCACTATTTGAATGTACTGAATGTTATTGATTATACATGAAATAATTTTTTTTATTGACCTTTGTGGAAGGTTAGGGTTCTTGTTTTACAGACAAATCATGCATAAAGAAGTTATTAAATGACGTGTAATTTGTGTACCTCGACAGAATTTTCAAGAAACCTGTTTGACAATAGAGACCTTTTATTTAATCATCGGACCCTTTTGTCTAAAGCAGCAAATATGCTTTTTTTTGATAAAGTGGAGTTACACAGTCCCTGGACCAATTTGGGATTAAGGGGCTTCCTTAGTGACCCAACAGTGAAGTAATTTTGCCAGCCTTGGGATTTCGACAACCCTCTGATCATTGGAATGGCATCTTAACCTGCTGAGCCACACACACACACAGCAGACGGACAGCTAGATAGAAAGATGATCTTTCCACACTGTGAATTTCATAAGGGAAATGGCTCACCAGACTCAAAGCTTGAGCTTGGTGTATCTCTGGGTCCAACCACCAACTCAAAAACAGCAAGAAGAAAGTCCTCTGGCAGATGTGTTTTCTCAGACTGCACTGCCAAATGTAGAACTTCCTCTGGATACTTCCAAGGAGTACAATGCAACCAATTGTGATTGAACCTCACGATTAGGCCAAAGGCTGCGTCTTGTGTTTCATCACAGTGACCAATAAGCATGTTATAATTTTAAATCAAAGTCCAACTCACCAGATAATAAGTGATAAATTACAGATATGCACGTGTATTGAAATTAAGTAAACTGTATTACATTATAAAACACCAAACATTCTGACATAACTAAATCACAACCAGATATACTGTATGACTCATCCATTATAAGTATCATAATGAAGTGAGGAAATGATGGGGAAGCAAACCTTTCTCCCCAAGATCAGGAGATCTTCCCTGGACATCAGGGTGACTAGGGGCCCCAGGTCCTGGAGAAGTTCAGTGCTCCACTCTACTGGGTGACTTTGCCACCCCACCAATGAAAAAGAGAGATGATTACTGGACATGGATGCATGAGATCTGTCCAGACTTAACAAGAATACTCCAAGCTTTCATGCTTCACCCTTCTCATGAAATATACTATGAATAATTTAGTAGGAAGTCCACCTGCTTATCAATTCAGGGCAAGGCAGGAGAGGGCTGGAGGCTTCCCCAGACAGATAAAGGCCCAAGATGCGTGTATTACAATTGGGATAACTGTGCAGTGCATTCTGTGGGGCTGCCTGGTGAGCTCTTACCCATACAACTGCACCAGCTTTCCTCTGATTGCAGCCCTCTGGTTGGCAGTGAGGTGGGCACACCCCCGGAGGTACCAGAGAGCGGCGGGCAAGGCGGCCAGGAAGAGGTGGTCACGGAGGGCGGCGGGGGGTAAGTGGCACAGCAGCGTGCCCAGCACATCCACGGCGTACTCATCACGGATGCCCTCACTCTGCAACGGTGCACTTACATCAGACTCATGCGTTTTGGAGCAGCAGGATCTGCGCCAGGAGAGATGGGGAGCAGATCCACGAGAAACACTGGCCTGGCCTCTCCCCCCACCCACGGGATGTCCAGACCAGTTTAATTTTACACATAGTCTTTACTATTGCATCCATCCATCCATTTTCCAAACCGCTTATCCTACTGGGTCGCGGGGGGTCCGGAGCCTATCCCGGAAGCAATGGGCACGAGGCAGGGAACAACCCAGGATGGGGGGCCAGCCCACTGCAGGGCACACTCACACACCATTCACACATGCACACCTATGGGCAATTTAGCAACTCCAATCAGCCTCAGCATGTTTTTGGACTGTGGGGGGAAACCGGAGTACCCGGAGGAAACCCCACGACGACATGGGGGGAACATGCAAACTCCACAGACTCGAACCCGGGTCCCAGAGGTGTGAGGCAACAGTGCTAACCAGTGCACCACCATGCCGTCCCTTTTACTATTGCATCTTAAAATAAAAATATTGCTTATATATGACAAAGTCTTTCTAATAATTGTTTGTAGATGGATCGTATGAAATGTTCCAGGGAACTCAGATAAATGGCTGAATGAAGCTTCATTCTCAACTCTATATATGTATGTGTAAAGAAGTATTCCTGTGAACTTCTACTTCTAATTGGAAAACATAGCATTACGAAATTCCATTTCATTTTTTTAAAACTACATCATGGACAAAAAGGTAAAATAACTCACCAAACAGTGCAGCACCTTCTTGACAATGGCCTCTCTTTTTACAGCACATGGAGACACTAAGCTGAGGTCCAGCCGTCCCAGAGCACCCTGGAAGTCTTTGCAGCAGGACTCTGGCATCCTACTTAAATAGTGCACCCTGCAGCAGGGACACCGGCACCATCTTACACAGGAGTGTGCTTTCTGTCCACTTTACATGCAGCTTGTTTCACTGACTCCATTTTTCAGTTCCCAGCATTTACGATGAGTGTGACATCACAGGTAACAAGACGAAAAGCGACTGTCACTTGTCCTTAGACCTTAATGATAATCATTATCAAATTTATTATTATTGCTTAAGTTGTCATCCTAATGTCATGCAGTTGCTGATAAGACAGAACTTACATCTGATAAGTAGTACACTGCACTTACACTTATTTCCATTGCTATGAATCTAAGTGTCGGTAATATGACTGCGGTTGTATCATAGCTACCAGTTGTCCCTTAAGTCATATACACTGAATTTGTGTGTTATTGAGTCCTTAGTCTATGTCTCTAAACCAGTGTTTCCTAATTCGGTCCTCAGGGACCCACAGACGGTCTATGCTTTTCTGAACTGCTTGACAGGGAGCTCAGAGGGAGGAAAAACATGGACTGACTGATTGGGAGACACTGCTCTAAACAAATGTGAGGTGTCTTTTTAATGCATAGTCGAACACAGAAAGCGTCAGTGGAGCAAAATGGTAAACAGACCACTCACGGTAGCACTGACAGCAGGATTGGTGGGATGAGTGAGATGGGTGAATCCGGAACTTCCAAATATCTCCAGGCCAGGCAGGTCATCTGACA
This sequence comes from Brienomyrus brachyistius, assembly GCF_023856365.1. Lineage (NCBI taxonomy): Eukaryota > Metazoa > Chordata > Actinopteri > Osteoglossiformes > Mormyridae > Brienomyrus > Brienomyrus brachyistius. The sequence goes on along the minus strand of NC_064537.1, from coordinate 19,966,333 downwards.
CAGAAGATAGGTCATTGGTCATCTCCAGGCCACCTACCGGCTACACCCCACCCATCCCAAGCAGAGCTGCTGTGTGGTTACTTTTGATTGAGATCTTACACACATATCACTACTTCCTTCAAAAATACCTGGAAAGGAGAAAGGAGATGGAAGTTCTTTTCAAAGTCATGGAAGTTTTGAACGAGGAAGGTGTCACTCATCCTTTGTATGTCATGACAGGTGATGCCTTTCATCAGCTGCCCCATGCTGGGAAAAGAGAGTGAGACAGATGCAGGAGGATGATGGGATAGGCCCTTCTCTTAGCTATCAACACTGACTGAGAAGCTGATCAAGAGGGAGCAGATACAGCAGATACGGTGGATACAGCAGATATAGCGGACACAGCAGATATAGTGGATACAGTGGATACAGCAGATACAGTGGATATTTTGTATACAGCAGATACAGCGGACACAGCAGATATAGTGGATACAGTGGATACAGCAGATACAGTGGATATTTTGTATACAGCAGATACAGAGGATATAGCAGATATAGTGGATACAGCGGATACAGTGGATACAAGTGGATACAGCAGATACAGTGGATATTTTAGATACAGCGGACATAGCAGATATTAGAGACACAGCAGATATAGTGGATACAGTGGATCCAGCGGATACAGTGGATGTAGTGAATACAGTGGATGTAGTGGATACAGCAGATGTAGTGGATACAGTGGATGCAGTGGATGTAGTGAATACAGCGGATGTAGTGAACACAGCGGATGTAGTGGATACAGCGGATGTAGTGGATACAGTGGATGTAGTGAACACAGCGGATGTAGTGGATACAGCGGCTGCCTCTTACCTTATCAAGGCAGCAGTGGGAGTCGTCCTTGAGAGAAAGCTATATAAGAAGGAAGCCTGAACCCAAAAGACAGAAAGAATAGCTATGTATGCAGCATAGGCTGAATTTGGAACTCCTCATCAACACTTTGGCTCAAATTAAGCTGCCCGATGCCTTCAGTTCCAGCCTTTAGCCTACCATATGTTCCTATACTTCGCTACATGTGAGCACCTCTTCCTCCAACGAAAGGCTCCCAAAACTGGGCACCTGAAGCAGGCTGAACCTTGAGTCTGTCTCTCTTAGTCTGGTTCAAATTACACGGCCCTGTACCATCAGTTCTTCAGTTCCATCTTACCTGGCTGCATGTGAGCTGCTTGTCCTCCACAGAAATGCTCCCAAGACTGGGCACACGAAGCAGGGTGGCGAGGGGCACCTGAGTGAACAACTCACACGGAAGCTTCCTGGCCACCATCTCAACATCCTTTGATCCCAGCATCTGCTACCACCCAACATGGTTAAAAAAGCCACATACACACACCACTTCTACAACCCCCCCCCCTCCAAAGAAATGGCCCTGCATAAGAGGAATTATTAGCAGGGTTTATGGTAGTAAATGATATCCTTGTTTTTTTTATGGATGCCATGTTGGTACCTGACTGATAATAATGTGCTGCTGTGTGGGACTGAGTTGTGTCATGTGGAGAAGAAGTGTGGCCTCCATCGCTTGTGCCAGCTCTTCTGCGCTGACGCTGTACAAGAGGTTGGCATCCACTCCAGAAATGAGAGAGCCAAGTTCACTGATGTTTCTGAAGGTTAATACCTGCAGAGAGAAACGGACACAAAGGGATTAAACAAATAAATCTCGGCCACAAAATTTCACTTCCGGAGAAAAACACGTGTTCACTGAAGACACAAGCATTATGGGTTTTCTCGACCATGCAACTTGTTTGAGCCTGGTATTTAGCACTCCGTGGACACTGGGACATGGTCCCACATCCTGCCTAAATCCATATCTATGCACAAACGTTCCAGGACGCTAAAAGGTAACATGTATGTTTCATTCAAAGGCAGTGTTAACACACACAGACAACCCAAATTTGCTTTTGAGTTTTGGCAAACAGTGATTTACTGCAAAGTCATGCTCCAACCAATACAAAAAACATTTAAAGTTGTAGTTGATTAAGCAAATAATGCAGACTGCTTATGAGCAAATGTGAAACTCCCAAAAGAGAAGGAGCTTGAAGAATCCCACACTTTTAGTAAGTAACTGAGGGATAGACAGTGAACAGGTGGATGGCCATTTCAGCCATAAACCTACTGAGATAAATGGCAATAACTAACACAGGCAAATGTGCCTTAATAACGGAGCTGCAGAAGAGGTTCACCTTGCTGGACCCCATGTACTTATTAACCAGTATGGTGGTCTGGCTGCGCGTCCAGCCTGACATTTGCTGCAGTACAGACATGGAGCCACGGACCGCCGAGGCCGACAGGGACTCCAGCTGGCTGGCTGTCAGGCCCACGACTGTGTCCGACACTGAGCCCAGCAGCTCATTCAGGGTCTGGTTCCGGATCACAATGGAAAGGAGCTGAGACTTAAGCTGAAGAAGTGGAGGAAAAGTAATGAGTGGTGAGGCGTAGTGTGGGGGAGAGTTTGAGAGTAAAACAAGACTGAATGCTTAATGGTTCTTATCCAGGGGAATGGAGACTGTGACTGAGACCTAAATGCTATTTAACTGATACTCAAATATTGTGTCTACGCCAAAAGAAATCATCTCCACCAAAAACTGCCAAGCACTCATCCGAGCAGTGTCAGCTGTCGGCCAACCCGAGGTTCCTGGAGGTCCTCACCCTCTGGATCTCAGTCAGGCTCCCTCGTAGCTGGTTGCACTTGATCAGCTGGTGCAGCAATACGCGAGCGTCATTGACGTCCAGCAGAAGGAGGTTGTCATAGAAGCACACCAGCAGTCCCAGCCTGCATGGGAACATTAGACCCATACAAGGTCACACTGGTGACATCAAGAGCAAAGCACATCTGGTATTGTACCAGTGTACAGTGAGGAGATGAAGAGGAGGAACCAAGTCACACTTCATCACCTCCTCTTGTGAAGATGGACACACAAACATACAGCCTAAATATATGAAATGATAAAAAAAAAAATCATGAAGTGCAGCAATTTTTATTACTTACATTATCTAAAGCAGACACCCAGAAAACTGAAATAGTGTTTTACCTGCCCCCGGATACAAGGTAACTTATGGTCAAATTAATTCTGATAATTCAGTTTTGATAATTCAGTGTTTTGACCTTTCACCATTCAATGTTCTTTTCTTCAGAATATCTCGTGTTTTTGGAGAATATGACATACCTATCATAAAGGTTAAAAAAAACTGCAATTTTTCAAAACAAACAAAGTTTTTTGTGAACTTGAGTGGAAGCGCAACAGCTGTGGATTACTGCCTGCCCGCAGTTGGTATAAGAGGTGGGAGGACGTGACTCCTGGAATCTGACCTGTACGCAATGGAGACGTTGGCCATGTCAAACCCGGAGGCGTTAATTCTGTGGAGGAAGGTCTTGCCGGTGTCAGGTTTCATGTCATACACGCAGTCCAGCTGCTTGGTGGCATTGTCATAGTGAATGAAGATCCGCATCTGAGAGACGCAGTGGATGTCAGCACGTCAGAGGGCTCCCTGTCTCATACAGCGTGCCGGTGTTTAAGTCTCTGCATATTTGTGCATCCATTTCCAAGTCATCTCACCTCACTTAGGCTGATTCTTAGAATATGATGCACAGGGAGGTGAACCATGTATCTCCCCAGAAACCACAGGTTTTCTGCTGTCATCCAGGTGGTGGGATTGGCTGAGGTAGAGCGGATTAAAATCACGAGTGACAGAATGAAACATGCATTCAAATTCATGCCGAGGAACAAAACTGGGAATGTTTCAGTGACGCTATACGTTTCGATTTTGTTAATTGCTTTGTATATCACTGATTTTTTCTACAAAATCTCAGATGGTTCATGGTATACTTTGGTATTTTTTTTACTTGAAATTCCCTGTAATTCCTTTCTTACTACAACATTATTGATACATCTTAGTGGTTTTTAAAAATGTATATTTTCCACCATTAAGTACGTGTTGTGATTGCATGAACAGCCTCTGTATGGAGATATGAAGTACGTAATAATCTGCTAAACTAAGCAAGAGAAAAATGGAAAGAACATTACAGGTAGATTTTGAGGTCTTCTGGAGTCCCAGCGCTATCCACTTGTAAATGGCTCTTTGAGCGGTGACTGAGAATATGTCGTACAGGTCCTTAAACACTGCTGTCCTGCACGGAGTTTAAGGGGAGGACAATACTGCGACTCCCACAATGCACTGTGCTTCATAATTACACTAGGCATATTCAGCAACATTTTCTAATTTGTAATGCCTGAATTAAAAGCAGAGAGAGCGCAAAGAGGTGCTGTGACACTATTGCTACTTATGTAATGTGAATGACTTTTACTAGAATAGCATTCTTATATTTTGCATTTTATTAACGCATCTGCTGGTTACTCACAGGTTTCGGAAGATGTCGTCTGACAGGTTTGTGGGGATGTCAGTGACGAAATCCTCCTGGACAAACTCCCCGTTGGAGAGGCTGAGCAAAGCTCCCATTAGGTCCACACAGTGCCCCTCCCTCAGTAAGGACAAGCACTTCTCCCTGGCCACAGCAAACAGGGAGCGATTCCCCCCGGGGCTGCGCTCCAGAGAAGCCCTCATGATTTCAAAGTCCACGTCCATCAGCACAGTCTGCAAAAATGGTGGAGCATACAAGCATAATGGAAGTTCATCAAAAAAAAATAATTAAAACTGCCTCAGGATGGAGCATTGGGGTTAATCAACTTTTCAACCCTGTCCTTGGCGACTCCGAGACGGACCACATTTTTGCTCTCTCCCAGCTCCCTGCATTCCTCCCACTAAAGAACAGCCAAAGCAGGGCTGTGAACTGCACTAAGTTCAAAGACCATGTCTGAGATAAGCAGCTGGGGGTACTGGATTAGAGGTAACCGCCGATCAGGAGCTGGGAGGATGCAAAGACGTGGACCGTTTGGGGATCCATAAGGACTGGACTGAGAAACACTGGTTTATACATCATTAAGTAGGGTGTCAGCACTACTGACTGTCAGGCACACAGTTGATTTGTCCCCATGTTTATGTCAAGTTCTTGAGCTCACGTTCACAATGCGGTGAGAGAGATGGCAGGGTGAGGCACACCTGCTCCGTCCTCCCACTGAAGAACAGGCGTAGCAGGGTTGTGAACTGCACAATACTCAAAGAGGCCATGTCTGTGATAAGAAGCTGGGGGTCTTGGATCAGAGAGCGTTGGTAGCCAGTCAGTATGTCCTGGAAAGTAACACAGCATGCAAGTTCTATGTTATACCCGTGAGGCTCTTCCTGGAGATTCATAGGATTAATGTGACATGTGGAGAATCTGTGGATGATCTGGCCAGGATGAAATGTGTCATTTAATAACAGGTCACAGACAAGACTGTGTGGCGTATCGACTGGTGAGAGGACCCTCTTACTTTAACACGGTCTATGCCTAGGGAGGCGTTTCTGCGGAGTAGGTACACCAGCGCATCTGTGGGGTTCCATGGCTGCTGGGTACTACAAAGGGGGGGGGAGGCATAACTCAGGAACCAGGGCAAACAGTACAGGACAGGGTGACGAGCAGCAACTCACAGTGCAAATGAAAAGCAGCCCGACGTTACATGTCAGTTAAAGGGCCGGCACTTTACCACATTAAGTACCAGGCGGAGATTCGCTTTACCTCGCAAAGAGAAATGCATCAACCAGAGCTGCAGAAACACAAGTGGAAAAAAAAACAAACCAAAAAAATCCTTTAGGATCTGGGGTGTTCAAATGATAAAGACGAATGTCAATATCTCTGTACGAGCATTTAAAATTTGGAGAGACTCAGTATTTATAAAGTCTGAAGGTCACTATAAGCAATATTATGAAAAATGACTGAAAAAATTACCATGAAGGTATCTGCTGGTCAAGAATTCATCCTAAAAGAGAAACATTGTAGAATCCTAAATGTAATAAATATGTAAACACACCTTCTCTGTATGAAAAAAGAATGTAGATTACAAGAAAAATGTACATACCAGGGCTTTTTTCACCAAATGTGGCAACTCTTTATAAATAAATAATTAGATATGTTATATAAGCTTGAATAATAAACACAACATTTGGATTTGGATTGTACTTAATGCATTAACAAAAATGAAAATTTCATAATACAATGACATTATTCTATCAGTTACATAATTTCATCTGAAAGGCTCCTCTTCCTTACCTGGCAGTGAGTACGTTCCTTGCGAGTCTGACATGAGCCCAAGATTTGGAAGAAGCAGCAACAACAAGACCAGCAAACTTTCTGCCATCCCAAACCATTCGATCCAACAAACGTCTATAGCAAAGCAAACAGTCCTTGGAAATCACACATCTACAACACTTAGGAAAAAGTAAGAGATGTAAACACACAGTAAACACGCAACCAGCACGAAACAGAGGATATTGTACCTTTAATAATATTATTTAAACTTTCACACAGAAGATACTACGCGATTTGGAAAAGTGTACATTTAAACTAAATGATTACGGATGTTTATAACTACTCACCAGGGGAGAGTATTCGTCTTGGTGTCAAAGCTTTCATTGACAGTCCAGTACTGAGCATCACATTTCTGTCCAGGTTCCAGATTTCTCTATTTGTAAGCGACCCCACGTTTTAACCTCACATAGTCTTATCACCCGCTAAACAATAATCAGATCCAAGCTGCACGTCTCTGTTGAAGCAAAACAGTGAAACTGACATGGTGTTTGCTGTAAATCCATGAATGGAATTTGTAGAAATAGGTCTTTGCCATTTCTCATCCTGTTTTTGTCTTTCTCTAGTACAGCCTCTGATTCTTCCCCCATCTAGACGTTTCTACGGGTCTGAAGGAGAGAGCCATTTCTATTCAGGCAAGACCTTTAGCTGACGCTTTGCTGCACAGAGCATTCACTCTCCTTCGTGAAATCAGATCATTTCCATTATACCCTGGGGAACCACAAGGTGTCATTTTCACTCAAAAAACGGTGGACATGGTGGGAAAATAGCTTGTGAAAATAAACCTACTTAAGTTACCAGTGTTTGTCAGTCACACTCGAGTGTCAGTTCTTACGTCTACGGTTTGTTTGTTGTTTAAAAAGTCCTGCCACCTCCAAGTTCCCACAAAAACAAAGCTGCAAGGACTCTAGCCTCAGTGAGTTTAATGACGTAGGAAGTCTTGCACCAATTCACCAGAGTCATCTTCACAAAAAAATCACTTTTCTTTAATTCAGACACTAAACTCAGTTAATTGATGAAGGTATGTTTTTATATACCTTTTATATATATTTCTTACTTACATAACATTACAGTAGTGGACAAAATTGTGCAACACTATTCAAGTTGCTAGTTTTGTACTGTCCTATATTGAATCTGCAGAATCAAACACAAAACTGATTAATGTACATTTTAAAAGAAATAAAGATTTAGCATCTCATGTCATGTTCTTTTTTTAATTTAAGTTTTTGTTAGAGGGGTATTATATACATGCATCCAACATTGTTACATCACATATATTCACCCATAAGCTTTTCCATTTATAATAGACAATTAACCAATAATAAAGAGAACATACAAAGGGAGAAAGAAAAAAAACAAAGGTTCATAACAGAGAGAAAACTCAATATTTGTATTTTAAGAAAAAAACATCTGCGTTTCAAATTTGACACAGAACAAAATTTGGACTTGCTAAATTGCCCATAGGTGTGAATGGTGTGTGAGTGAATGGTGTGTGAGTGTGCCCTGTGATGGGCTGGCCCCCTGTACTGGGTTGTTCCCTGCCTCGTGCCCATTGCTTCCAGGATAGGCTCCGGACCCCCCCGCGACCCAGTAGGATAAGCGGCTTGGAAAACGGATGGATGAATGGATGGATGGATGATTCCCATTGACTAATGCAAATGTTTTCCCATATAGCCTCAGATATATGTAGATTACTCTCCTGTTCCCATTTTTCTCTCCTGTTCCCATTCTTCTTTAATATACTGCGAAGATTCCATTTTACAGGCCAGAAAGGCACTGTAGAATTTTGGCACAATTTTTGTACAGCTATGCGAATCATAAGCTGAGTAGAAGAGTCCTAAAATACTATTTGCATAAGATTCTATTGTATCTGTCCCCTTTATTTCTTGAAAAAAATAATGGCGCATTTGTAAATATCTATAAAATTCTCTTTGTTGTAATCCATGTCTTTCTTTTAATGTCTGGAAATCTCTTAGTTCGCCATTGATCGTAATTACCCAGTATGCAGAAATCCATTTTTCAGCCCATAACTTAAATCTATTGTCTAAAATATTGGGAATAAACTTTGTGTCAAAGGAGCATCATTTCAAAGGCAATTTGGGCTTTACGGGCTACTTAAGTTACATTTATTAAAAACCCCATCCCATATCTTCAGAGGGAAGCCAATCCACGGGTTGTCCCTATCTTAGAGTCCATCCATCCATTTTCCAAACCGCTTATCCTACTGGGTCGCGGGGGGTCCGGAGCCTATCCCAGAAGCTGTGGGCACGAAGCAGGGAACAACCGAGGATGGGGGGGCCAGCCCATCGCAGGGCACACTCACACACCATTCACTCACACATGCACACCTATAGGCAATTTAGCAAGTCCAATTAGCCTCAGCATGTTTTTGAAATTACTTCGTAATTTCTTGTCGGCTATCATTGCTTAGATTGGAACATCTCCTGACAATGAGGATTCAATCTCTTTCCAGTTTGCTGAGTAATTTTGGTTGCACCAACATACGAATGCTCTCAACTGGGCCGCTGCATAGTAATCTATCAGGCAAGAGAGAGCCACTCCTCCCTTGGTTGTCTCCAATTGAAGTGTTTTATACCATATCCTCGGTATTTTTGCCTTGTCATAAATATCTAAAGATAATTTTGTCCCATTCAGAAAATTGCTTTCAGAAAATTTCTATCGGTAGTGTCTGGAAAAGATAAAGGAGCCTAGGTAACATATTCATTTTTACTGACGCAATTCTTGATTCCAGATCTAAGAAAGGAAATAAATTCCATCTAGCAATATCGGTTTTAATTTTGGTCTAATGTCATATTCTATGAGTAGCGCACAAGTAGATCCATCCAACTGCCAACCATTTATCAGGAGGAGGGTTGTGGGCATATTATTAAATGTTCACACAATTAGTAGTGGACCGACTGGGGAAACTACTTCCAAAATCTCAATTTGAGATCCAGGAAGGTTGGAGAATCTTTTGAGATTGACTTTTTTCCCCATTTGTATACTGAGAATCTGTACATTGAAATACATCTTGTTTTGCCAATAAACTCGCTACAAAACATTTAACACAAAGGAAACTGCCCAAAAATGTTGCAATTACAGCATTTATTGCATCCAGTTGTAAATCACAGTATAAATACAAATTAATCTGAGTATCGTGGGATTATTCCTATGAGAGTTAAAAAACAAAAATAATCAGACAATATGGTGGACGGTCAATATATGTGCAATATAGAATACAAGTACCAGCATTTGCCAAAGACATAAATAAACATACATAAAACTGAATTGATTTTTTTTAATTCCTAAGGAAATTCCCAGAAAAACGTTGCTATTACTCAGGTTTTTAAACCCGCTTTTCAGTTGATTAAATGAGGCAGCCTGCATTGTGGGATTTTCACACACCCTCCCACCTCTACTGGCAACACATCACAACGGTGCTTTTAGATCATATATATAAAAAAACAGCCAATCACGGAATGAAGTGGTTCATAACAATGAGGTACTTCTGGAAAACCTTCAGTTAAGATGCTCCCATCTATAGATTAATTATAACCACAAATAACCAAAGCTGTAATGTAAATCTAAACATAATCTCAGTCTATAATTAAGAATTTCCTTCTCTTACTAAAAAAATCAGAACTAAAAAAAAATTGTGACTTCAAATATGTTTTTTTCCCTATAAAATCACTAAATGCCAGTCTCGGCATTTATTTAAAAAAAATACAAAATTTCCTAAAAATATATATGAGAAAGAATATAGTCTATGTTCAAAAGTGATATCACAGAGGCAGCAAACTGAACTGCAGGTCTTTAACGGTCAAAGATATGACCCATGAGGTAGATGGGAAGCACAACTTCATTCCACTGGCCTGAGAACAAACACCGCATCATCCAGGACGTAGAAGTCTTTATACAGGTCCCCCTCACAGAGGTAGGGCAGTCGTGTCACTGCCTCCACCTCAAACCCCGCCCCCCTGAATACATCATTGGACAGGTGAGTGACCTGCTCCTCCCACACCTTTCCTCCGACTTTCAGGTGCTCTTCTGGCCGCTCCCACCTGCCACCTGAAAGAGGAAAAGTGCAATTCCAGCAACCTGAATATCATTAAAAAAACCAAAAGCACCCATGTCAAGTACAAACATGTCTTCTTCGGGGTAGGGAGCGAAAGTATAAGTCTAGCACATACAAATTAAACTTCACAGCTTAGATACAGTTTGGAACTTCCATTTTCACCTGGATCTTAACAGGCCCAAAACAATCTGTCACCTTACCGATTTCCACGTAAGGCTGAAAAGGCAGAACCACAGCGAGGACCAGCCTCCCTGTGCCTGGAACCAGGGAGCGCTTGATGTCTCTGAGCAGAGCAAGAGGATGGTCACAGCGGTCCAAGAGATTCAGACAGCTAATCACATCATACTGGAAGCCCGCTGAATGCCACTCGTCGATGCCCAGAACCCTGACAAAGACAGAGGACAGAAAGTCAACACAACTGGTTTTAAACAACTGTAACACAGATGCAAAACATTTCAATTTACTCAATATATGTGATTCAGGACAGGTCTTCAAACTTTTGCAGAAGCACCTAGTCTATTCTAGGTTAGTCATACTAACACTAATACCTTTTGTCACACAGCTGTGAAGAGTGGAAGGAGTAAAAAACTACATTACAAGAAGCTACCACCCTCCTGAAGGGGGATTAAACACAAAACATTATTCATTGGACAACAGCCCCCCTGATTATCACATGATTTTGGTATCATTTGTAGCAGTGATGTTCCGAGCCGATGTCAAAGATTTTTTTTTTTATTGATTGGTAATTGAAAGCCTAATCAGTTTGCTGGGTCCGCCCAATTCACACAGCTGTGCAGATCGTAAGGTTCTGTCATATGCTGCAGTAAGTCCGATGCAAATGGCTTGAAAGTATAAACTGCTGAGATGTCGTGCGGAAATTCTTTAAATTGGAAACTCAAGTAACGCAACAGTTACCTGCAAAGTCTGCGTTGCCCATCCTTCCGAGATGGTAGCAAGAGAGCGGTATTTAATACAACTAATCTAATGCGGCACTTGAAGAAACAGCATAAGGAAGAATACTGTGTAACCGTGAGGCTAATTCAGACAAACGATAAACCAATGCATACTGTATCTATCTGTTTATTTAAATATCTATTAAAAGATCAGATCGGGACTCAAAATTGGCAAATAAACAAATGAAATGGATCAGATTTGGAATACCAAAAAAGTGGATCAGGACATGCCTTGTTCCCTAATATCTTACACATATAGATATGAACCTTAATTAGTGGAGTAAGTGCTTTCCATGACCTTACTTTCCTACTGAAACCGACAGGGACAATATGTGACAAAGTAATGGTTGTGGGTCTGAAGCATTAAACAGTTCAGAATGAAAGTTACAGAGAGACCGCGGACTCCCCCAGCCTCACGTCTGCCGCCACGCCGCATTGGCTTACGTGTAATTCTTACGTGTAATTCTTACGTGTAATTCTTACGTGTAATTCTTACGTGTAATTCTTACGTGTAATTCTTACGTGTAATTCTTACGTGTAATTCTTTTTCTGGAGCTGCCACCTCATAGGGGCAGATACTTCTGTGGTGTAGACCTCCTGGAAGTGTTTGGCCATGACATCAGTGACACCCCCATCCCCGGCGCCCAGGTCCAGGAGCCTGTTGCCCCGCCAGTCCGAGTTAATCTGGAGGAGCCTGCAGAACTGCTCACCGGAGAAGACGAACATGGAGCCCCTGCCGAGGAACCTGCAAGACCAATGGAGAGCAAATGTCGAGCTGACACCGGAACGCACAAGATGACAGGAAACACAAGTTCGACTGTGGGATGTGAAGTACTTAAGAAGAACCAGGGCATAATGAGAAACCACATGATGAGACAGGCTGCTAAAGCAGTGATTCCCAATCCAGTGCTTGGGGACACACAGACAGTCCATGCTTTTGCTCCCTCCCACCTACCGGGAGCTGGGAGGGAGCAAAAATGTGGACTGCTGGCAGGGAGCAAAAATGTGGGTCCCTGAGGGCTGGATTGGAAAACACTGCGCTAAAGTCTTAAAAGACAAGGAGGGTTACCCGTTTATGGAAGTGCGGGAGACGATGGGGCTGAAGATGGTGGAGAAAAAGGAGTGATAGATCTGTGTGAAGAGCCAACCAGACTTTTCCTCGCTATGCTTCAGGAAAGCCTGGGTGTCTGGGTCTAGGTGGCTCTGGACAAACAACGGCCGCAGAGACTCCTCCAGGATGTCTGGACAGCAGCGGTACCACTACAACATCACCACAGAGCAACATCAGCGCGGCTACCTGGAAACACCACACTTAAAGTACTTCACAGCCTCTGTTACTCTTCAAAAGGAGCAAGAAAAATTAATCCAAGGAAATTTACACCTTACTTTTTCAAAAATTCACCTATATCAGTGTTTCTCAACCCAGTCCCCGGGGACCCCCCAGAAAGTCCACTTTTTGTGCTCCCTGCCAGCCTCCCTCACATCTGAACAAAACATTGAAGAACATTATGAGAAGGGGGGTGGGGTTCCCCTCAGCCTTTCATCAACTTGGGTAGGGGTCCCCCTCGGTAGATTTCGCCAACCAGGTTGGGACAGGAGCATTTTTTTTGTGAGGTGGGGGGGGGGGGGGGGGGCTGAGATTTCAAACTCGTTATTTTAATTACTTTACTTCCTGGCTACTTGCCCGATCGAGAGCAGATCGGGACGGGCGTCAGGAAGGGAGAGGTGCGACGTGCCTGACATCATCCTGTAGCTAGAGGAAGGACAAGTTTGCCTATAATCAAGACAATTATTTGATTGATTGCCAAGTTCTATAAATGATGTGCTTGAGAGCATAAAGCAACGTATTGCCTCCCAAAAAATAACCCAAAACAGCCGCCAGAGCTTTTAAAAAGTTCCAACTTATATACTTATAAACTACAGGTTAAGACTGCCTTCCTTGTGCCCTCTGCTGTCTGCTGACTCTGACCCAGGCAGCTCTGACCAGGATAAGCGGCTGGAATACAGACTAATGGATGTTAATCGCCCTCCAGTGACATACCTCCGGCGCTGCGCTCTCTCCTTCTTTCACCATGCTGAAGATCAGCGTCCGGGCTAGCGGACTCCGCACGTATTTGCCCGTCCACATCCGTCGGATCGTTAGTAGCGAGGAAACGTAGACTATGATCCACGCCACGAAAACCAGGGACCTCATCTGTGAGTGACACATTTCACGTTAAGACGTTAAGGTCCCAGCCCAGATGCAGCCAGTAACCGGCTGAATCGCACATTATAAAGAGAGCAGTGTCCAGTTGAATGGAAACACGCCGATGGCTTTAAGTAAATAACAACAGCAGACATACCCGTGGGTGTGGTGAGATTTTATGGAAAACAACATCGCTTTTCGAAGTTTGTTTTGCTAATGCTTAAAGCAACGTGTTAACACGAGCCCCTCCCAAAGCCGGTCGGGGCTACGCTTCCGCGGTCACGTTTTCTTCCTGTGCCACACTAAAATATGTCCCGCGGCGCGTACCCATCCCATAAATATATCCACTTTTAAAACCTGTTTATCTGGAATATGGCAGATTCGCGCATTTTAAACCATCATTGGGGGAAGTACAACGTACAACTGAATGGTTGTGCATTTAAAATCGCTAAAAGTAATATGTGTGCCAATACTGATCACTACACTTCACTGTACTTCATTACACCGCCTACCTCCCCTGTAGTGAAAATGTCAAGAGAGCCCTATGGGGTCTTCTTTTTTATGTCTGGTAACAGCAGGGAATTTCTTAGATTTAGCTTGTATGGGAAGCAATTAGCATGAATCTGTACTATAAATAATTACATCTCTAATTAAAAGCCCGACTGAGTGATGACTATGATCTATATGACTCCCGGCATTTTTCAGTTTAACAATGATGCACTGCTTACCTTCCTTTGCTGCTAGTGTTTTATACAAGAAACAAAAAGTCAATGACAGTTCATCTACATGCATGGCAATGCATTGGAACTGTACTTAAAGCCTTCAGGTTACATGTATGGATTCTTTAATATTCAGTTAATGCAATAAGTAGCTCTTATGATTGTTAGGCCTTAGCTTGAAAATATGTACCATGTTTTTCATTTTGGGCAGCTGTTCTGACCCACTCCTTCCCTTTCAAAAGTTGTATTCCATTTAACAATGACGCTAGTTTTAATAAAAAAAATAAAAAAACACATGGATCAGCATGGGAGCTTGCTTGTTTTAAAATGCTTTGGGTCGCGACCCATGGGTTTAGAGTCGCTGGTTTAGATCATATATTTTATAGTGTAATGTAGTGTATATTTCTATCCAATAGAGGTCGCTTTTGTATGCCGTCCAATATAAAATATTTAAATAGACGTTATTCTGTTAGGGGCATTTTAAAATTAAAGTATTTATAGTCTTACTTTTGATTAATTCAATATGTCGTATATATTTTTAAATTCTTCATACAAATACTTCCAGAAAAAAAATTATCATAAAATGTGCCAAACTAGATTATACAATAAATGCAAAACAAAACAAAACAAAACAAAATAAATAAATAAAACAGTCAAAGGCTCGCCGTGGAGGTGTATATGAAAGCCAGCAGCCAGCTGATGCTCGGCGTGACGTCATAGCATAATTGCGCCACGTCGCTGCGCCGCTTATCGGCGGATTCTGCACCGGGCTGAACTGAGCGCAGTTTGTTCGGGGCGAGCAAGCGGAGCTGCGACGGTGTAGCCGGGTACGGGAAAAGGGGAAGGAAACTCGGCTGAAGGGACGGGGCACCGGCTAAGAGTGGTTGGCGATACAGGATAAGATCAGGGATTACTAGAGAAGGTGTGGGAGAAGATGCTGACCGACATGATTGTGGAGGAAGAATTTGAAATTAAAGAGGAAGAACCCTGGTATGATCAGCAGGACCTTGAGCGGGGTGAGTGGCGGCGCTCCGGTGGATGCTGGGAACAGGCACCTGAAACGGCTGTTAATAAAAGTCTGTCCATCGCCGATGCATAAATAACAGTGCGGGCAAAGTAGGGGTCTATATTTTAGTAGAAAACTTGCCTGTGGAAAATCGGATCATCTTCTAATCGTGTAATCCCTTTTGTGGCTATAGAGCTGCCTTAAGGCGAATGAATAAATAAAATGTTTCCTAACTAATATAGCCCGGTGGCTTTCTCGTCATTGTAACATCTAAACCCATCATCAGCGTCAAACTGAGCTTGTTCTTATTTAAATACACACGTAAGGTCTGTAAAACGATATATACAGATCTTACCGTGACAGTTCACATTAAGCTGAACTGGCTGAGCAATTGTACTGTATTAATGTGGCTACGTGCGTTTGTAACTTAAGTGTCATAAACATAATATAAACTTAATTGTTAACTGCAATGTTAGTCCATCTTAAAACGACTTTGGGACGTAGTCAGCTGTCTGACATCAAATAGCAGGAGTTTTATAGCAACAACTTTAAATTTACTGTAACTAAACTCAATGAGGCGTTTTAAAGACACGGGGAAAGAAACTGGGAACGCAAACCATTCAATAGAGCCTGTTGAGTTAATGGTTGGACTTCATATTGGTTTATTAGTCGTAAATTTACTCCAGCCAGTTTACTTTGGTAAAATCAGTATTGTCTTGCACCATGTCCTGTAATAGTTGGTTCGGCAATCTATGTGTTGCGGCAACATGAAACGGTAATAAATATAATAGCGGAGCGTTGGTAATAAAAGTAAAGTATTTGCTAATTAAGCAAAAAGGCCCAATCATTAGATAACGGGTACTTAGTGCAAAGTCCTTAAACTGATTTATTAGCTGAAACGCAGCTGTTGATTTGCTAGCACGCATAACTAGATAGAACAATATTGAATAATTCAGTCATTTTTGTGAATGGAAATTCTCATTTTAGAATCTTGAAATTACCCCTGATATTGTAAAGTGCTCGCAGACCGTATACGTGACGCGTGAAGGGGGGCGCGACTTGCGGCATGCGGCCTCCAGCGAAGCTGTGATGTGGGGCTCGGTTCCCTTTGCCAGCTGACCCGGTGCCTATATGTAGGGACTGACGTGTGCTGGAAAGGTCTAGCGAGGCAGTTAGGGTATTTAAAAAAAATTTTGGGAAAATGACATTTGGATGTTAAATTCTCAAGTTAGATTTGTATGAGTGAGAGCATTCACCAAGATTAGGTAAAGTGTAAAATTTTGCTCAAGACATTTCACATTCAACTTATTTCTCAGTCGAGAAATGTCACGTTTAAATACAGTTTTTTCGAAAATAAATGATATTCCTTACTTTTGCTAATCTATGCCTTATTTCTTTTTGGAAAAACCGCACTGAAAATATTATTTGAAATGTATCGATTTTCAGCTCTTGTTCAGCTAAAATGCTGGTTAATTTCATCGTACGCCTTCCTCATAAATGCATATAAAATCATCCGCTAAACTCGGTTCCAAAAGCCACCATCAGCTGCGGGAACCGTTTCCGCCGTGGAAATGAACGGGATGTCCCTAGTCATCAGGTAATGAAATAATCCATATTTTGGTTGTATTATTTTTCATGTGTAGTGGTAACAGGGGTCGCACGTATTTAGCCACCCCTTGGATATGCCACTGGGTGCACCAATAACCATATCTCAAAAACCATTGAAAAGAATGATTCGATATTTTTTGGTGTTTTTATTTGGTATCAAAATAAAACATTGACTTAAAAATCACTTAAATCTAACTTGGGCCATTTCACCGGCTGGTGTTTATTAATATTGTAAAGATTTATTAAAACAAATATGCATTAAATTATTTTGGTTGGTTCGTTTTTTCTCCTGATCTCAGTGCTCATCAGTGCCCATCCAGTGTTTGCTTGTTAATGGAGCTGGTGACCAGCACACTGTTTGCTGTGGTTACAGACCTGCATCTGGCTGCTGAACTGGGGAAGACGCTGCTGGACAGGAACCGGGAGCTGGAGGAAGGGATGCAGCAGCTGTACACCACCAACCAAGAGCAGCTGCAGGAGATTGAGGTAACATGATGTCGTCATTTATCCATCGGACACCCGTCAGCCATTTTTGCGTTTGAAGCAGTGATTGCTTTCATCTGTATTGATATGAAAATGCTTTGCTCATCTTTGCATTTTAAATAAACTCAGTCAATTCAAGTGTTTTGTCACAGTGCAATTAAATAAACAAATAAAAAAATTCATGGTGGTGCAGTGGTTAGCACTGTTGCCTCACACCTCTAGGACCCGGGTACGAGTCTCTGCCTGGGTTACATGTGTGTGGAGTTTGCATGTTCCCCCCATTTCGTCATGGGGTTTCCTCCTGGTACTCTGGTTTCCCCCCACAGTCCAAAAACATGCTGAGGCTAATTGGAGTTACCAAATTGCCCGTAGGTGTGCATGTGTGAGTGGACGGTGTGTGAGTGGATGGTGTGTGAGTGTGCCCTGTTATGGGATGGTGCCCCATCCGACCTCATGCCCGTCGCCTCCCAAATAGGCTCCAGACCACTTTGGGTGTATATTTATGAGAGAGAGCTGAAACGTTCCCTCTTGGCTTCCTGCTATTCTCGACTTATAAAACGTTACCCTCATTTCCTTTTCAATCATCGACGATTGTTGGAGCTCTGCTCAGGTGATCCTCCTCACAGGTTTTTTTACCGTTTGCTGTACTGCTTGCAAAAGAGAGCATTTGCTGAAAATCGAGCCGCTTCTCTTGCCTTTTTTACAATAGTACTCTGTATCAAATTGTGCTTTAAGTTTTCACAAGTTAAATTAGCACCTTCATGTTTCCTTACCTTAAAGCAAAGAACTATACTTGGTTTCATTGTGTGTCATTGTGACATTTTCCCACGAGTCCTTGATGCTGCAAACTACAGTGTGTGTGGGTGGGTTGGTGGGGGGGGGGGGGGGGGTTCTCTAATACAAACATCACTATGGAGTAATGTCTTATTGAGACCAACGGAATCAGGAGTAATTGTGGCCGATACAGACCGACTATGTTCATATCTTATTACAATGTATAGTTAATGAGGCTTTGTGTCAGCAAAGGGACGTTCAGCTGCTGCCGTTTTTTCGCTTACGCCTCAGAAGCTGCAGCTTCCTGCAAGGGTTTCCTGCCTTAAGTCCTCTACAGCCTAGAGAAGACTGTCTGAAAAAGGTGTTTTCTGCACTGCCCTCCGGTTTGTTGAGAACTAAGATTTTACTGATTTTCCTAATAGATGAACATGGCACTTGTTATGTTTGTGAGGAATTATGACATTGGTTTCTGGCCTGGATGGATGGATGGATGGACGGATTGACGTATGATATGGAATTGCGGCAGAGGGTGGTAATTAAGGACTTAGAACTGTGAAGGAAAAGCTGAAGGTTTGAGTACAAGGTACAAGCGAAATGGTTATATAATCTGAGGATGACGCTGTGCCTTAGTGGGTGGCACTGTGGCCACACGTCTGCAGGACTGTGGGTTCAATGCAAATAGTTAAAATTACTAAATATTTTTTATATATATGCACACAGTGATGTGCAGTATGTATGAATTGTGTGTTTCCCTGTTCATCATTAGTTCTTGTTTGTCGTCCTCTTATTTCTGCCTTGTGGTAAGAGACTGTTAAAATGAGCAGAGAGCGAATCGGCTGATAATGTCTGTGATAAGATTACGGAATGACGTCGAAGTCCGACACGCAGCGATCGACTTTGCTTCAACCACGGTGACGCCGAGCTGCTTGTCTCTGTAACCTTCAGTTTTCAATTCAATAGATGCTAAAGCCCATTATGGACAGTGTCAGCAGTCAGAGAAACACTGCATACTGTCAGATCCACTGTATCTTTTTAAAGAGTTTGTGAATTCCATCGCTATAGTAACAGTTTCAGTTTTTTCTGTGTACAGCCATGGTTTTTATTGGCCTGTTCTGAGTTGCTTCCCAGTCATGTCCTCAGTGTTAAGTTTCTGTAAAATTCATGTTGGTTATGTAACTATTTAACTTCTAGGTCAGCAGTTGGTTATTATCTTATTTGGCAATACTAGCATTAACATTTAACTGTACTTCACACTATTATGGCCAGTTTGAGAAATTCGTAGTTTTAATTGCAGCATTGAAAGAAATATGGGTCATTTTTAAGGAGGAGTGTTGGTTTAGCCATGACCGAAGTCCGACAGTGTAAAGCGTCTGACTTCTGATGTCGTCCTCCTGTCCACCTGCCACAGTACCTCTCCAAGCAGGTGGACCTTCTGAGGCAGATGAACGAGCAGCACGCCAAGCTGTACGAGCAGCTGGACGTCACGGCGCGCGAACTGGAAAAAGGCAACCAGCGCCTGGGCCTGGACAACCGCTTGGCCCAGCAGAAGATCGAGAGGTGGAGTGCAGGGATTGGGAGGCGGGCAGGCAGGCAGGGAGGTCACTGTTCCATGGGAATGTAGCTGGTCCAAGCCGCAGTGGCGTGTTCTCTCCCCAGCCTGACGGAGACGATCGACGGACTGCATGCGCAGGTGGAGGAGCTGCAGACGCAGGTGGAGGAGCTGAAGGGCGTGCCATCGGGGTGCCTAGAGCAGCAGCGGCGAGCTCTGGGCACGCAGAGCGTCTCCTGTCTGGAGGAGCTGTACGGCATGCACAGGTGAGGGGGGGGTCCTGTGCATGCACTGTGCATGCACATCAGCATGAAGGCGGCATTTATTCGCCACCTGTAAACACACACACCCTGCTACATTTATACATGCACGTGTAGTATGACTGTTAATGGGTTTAGGGAGGATTTTTTATTAATAACACCGACTTCTCATCTGGTTATTTGCCAGAACTCCTGTAATACCAAGATTTTCCTCAATAAGCACATGTCACTGGGCTCTTTGGGAGAATTTGCATAAATCCATTTTATCTTCTTTGCATCATGCAGCCTGCTGTTCTGTAGGCTGAGTGGGGGCAGGTTTGGGAGCCCTGGGCCTGAATACCGACTGCTGGCCCCAACTACATATTAACATATTAAACCCAAAATGTTTACTTGATCAATCATTGTCACAGCTATACTTATTTATGTATAAGATGGTGTCGTTAACATTTTCAAAACTGGAATTAAACTTGTCCCTCTACGGGAAGAAACACATGGAGTTTGAGGATGGATGGATGAGTATTCTGCACTTCTGTTTCTGTGGCAGGTACTCGTCATGTGATCAGGCACATGTGCAGGGCACCCTGCTGGCCAAGGAGGAGAATGCGTCCTTGAAGCGCTCCATGCAGACCCTGCAGACCCAGCTGGGGGCGGAGCAGAGACGGCGTGCAGAGGTGGAGCGGGAGGCGGAACACCTAGCTCAGGAGGTGGGCGAGCTGGAGCGCCGGCTGGCAGAGCTGGAGGGCAGCCAGGCGCGGGTGCGGGAGCTGGAGGCTGAGGTGCAGGAGCTGCGAGAGCTGTGGAGGGCCGATGGCGGCGGAAGCAGCAGGGAAGAAAGGCTGCTGCCCGATTCTGTGTTCTTTGAGCTAGGGGAGGGGCCAAGCCCTGTGGAGGAGGATGAGCTGAAGGGGGCCTCGCAGCGGGGCCGGCACGTGCTGATTCGCCAAGCCAGTGAGAGCTTCCTGAAGGGCGGCGCCGGCGAGGAGTTCCGGCTCGGGCATGAGCGCATGTGCATCCGCCGCGCAGAGGTGGTCAAGGAGCGTGGCATCTCCCTGCTTAACGAGGTGGACGCCCAGTACAGCGCCCTCCAGCTGAAGTATGATGAACTGCTGCGGCACTGCCAGCAGGGCTCAGAGCAGTGCAATCACAAGGCAGTGCAGACTCCCGCGTCCAGGCCGGGCAGCCGGCCGTCGGGCGAGGAGCCCTCCTCTCAAGCCAGCGTCCCTGAGGCCGATGGCCAGCAGCCCGAATACAAGGCCCTCTTTCAGGAGCTCTTCAGCTGTATCCAGAAGACCAAAGAGGACCTGAGTGAGAACAAGGCCAAGCTGAGTGAAGCACAGTGACGCTCCTGTGCAGCGGGTTGGCTGTGGGGTGGGGGACACCACAAGTGGAGACCTGGAGGTCTGAAGGTCTGAAGCTCCACATCACAGCTGGTTTGTGTTTGTGCCGTAACACCAGCCCTGGAAACAAACACCCCCCCCTCCCCCCCCCCCACTCTGTCACAGAGGTGCATCAGCTCTGTGGACATTCGACTCCTCCCTCACGCATTCTGTGTTTTTTTTTGTTTTGTGTTTAACTTATTTAAAACCTGCGTTTTACTGTATTAATGTCATTGCCAGGCTGGGGCACTGGGGCTTGGTCCAAGGAATGACTAAACTGTCACTTTCACTGTTTCGGAATGAGCTACTGCCTGTGTTTGATAGTGTTAGAGGGGCAGTGTCGTGTCTGTGTGTGTGTTTTTTCCTGCAAATGAAACTGTTGAAAAAAAGAATATATATAATTAGAAAGAAAGGAGTTTGAGTAGGTTGCATAATGTATGCAATGACCAATGTATTGATGGTGGCATATCTGTGCTTTATACCCCTGAGTATATGAATGTCGTCGTCATGAACCCACTAAAATAACTTGGAAATGGCAGCGTGTTTATGCGGCGCCCAGACGGAACCCTTGAGGACGTAACTGTCTAGTGTGGTGTTTCTCACAAGCACAGAGGTTGGTATGTAGCGTTAAAAAGACAACGTGCCCCAGGAGTGTGCTGTGTATGATAATTCTCTCTGGGTTTCTCCTGGCCAGTGTGTGTTGTCCTTTTGGAGTGTGTAGAGATGTAAGGTTTTGGTATGTTCCAGTTCAGTTCACTGTGTTCCAGAATTACCGTGGTTCGTTAATTTAATTCCTATTACTCAGCAGTATTCAGCTAACAGGAGTCGAAATGTAGTTTGTGACATGTGGAAAGGTAGATGATAGTGCGATTACACCTACATGCTGGCCCTCCAGCAACACTTTGGATTCCTTTGGAATGTTATGCTTAGTTTTTTTGCTGCAGAATCTCAGCCCCATTATTTTTGATGTGTGTTTTGAAGAACAGCGAAAATGATTGTTAACGTTAACTCAGGAGCCTCACAGGATGCATAAAATGTGCAACGTATTACTCAAACCCTGCACACTGACTTTATTACTATTTGTTACAGGCTTAATCTAAGTGGTTGTTTTTCTTTTTCTGAGGTTAAACAAGTACTACCAGCTTACCGGATTTAAGTTCATTCCTCCCAGATGAGCACATACTGGTTTAAATCCATTCCATACAATAGTGATTAAGTTCTCCGATTACAATTACATTTTAAAAACCCCATAATGAAAGATGAGAGAATTACAGGACATACGAGTTTCTAGTTTGGTGGTGCTTCAAATCAGATTTGCACTATTTTTGTATGCCCATCGCAACCATATCAATATTAAACAATGATTTTTTTTTTTGTAATTAATTAGCTATTTACATACCCCGCAATAGGATGACAGGGATTGGCCCATTGTATTTTTTTTAGTCTGGGAGGGAGGTGAACGTTTAACAAATGGATGTGGCCAGGAACACAATACACAGAAGACAAAGGGCATGACTCAGGGCAAGGACTCGGCCTGTGAAGACACCCAGCTCAGCTTTATTCCGTTTTGCGCAAGAGAAACCATCTCCGTTTCCCAAAACCATTAGAGCACTCTTACCGGGGAGGTGATCCTTGTTTAACTGTATCTAGCACGTGTGTATAATGTAAATTACAAAAGTATAAGCTCTATACATGTGCTACACGCTAGGAGAGCGTTGTGTTGTAATAACAGCACAGACTTTTGTCTGGAGAAAAACCAATAAAGTAATTTGTGACGATATGAAGATGAAGTGTCAGATTAATGCTGAAGAGGTCAACGTTCAACAGAATTAAATCATATATGGGGAGCTATTCATAATGGCAAACTGTGAGACTCAACCAAGACGCATAACCTGTCATAACGCCAAACTTAAGGGCGATGATCCACAGGCGATTAGAGGCTGACATCTACTTCATGATTCCATTATTATAGAGAAGCGGTGTGAGGTTGTCACTGCTTTATTGAGTAAGACAAGACTGGGTTGGGATCCATAAATACCTTAATCCAGCCTTCACCAGCCATGCAGAGTTAATATCCACAGTCTACAGCATCATCTTACAAAGACCAGTTTAGGATCATTGACATCGGAAATGAGACTCAATACACTAGGAAAGGTTCAAATGCTTCTCTTAACCACCGATGTAGCACAAACAGCAAAAGATGGCGAGGGGGGGGAGAGAGAATCAAGGGGGAGAAAAAATAATCCGTAATTAAATGAGCAAACAGTTTCCATGAAGCCCTCACTCAATCTGTGTGTAGTGAGTGATTTGAGGCACTTTCGCTCTCTGACCTCTAACCTCTGACCTCTGACCGACATCCCCAAAGTGAGTCACTCAACAGAGTCTTGCTGCCTACTCCCATCACCAGCCCACTTCAGAGAATTTGTAAAAAATTATAAATCTATGTATTTTTACAACTGTACATCACTCTCGCAAGTCGTCTGCGTGTAAAAACAAAACACGAACACGTCATCACAGCTTTTCTTTCGTCGAACTAAAGGTTTTCAGTTTGATGGTTTGATCAAAACCAGACTTACCCCTCGCTTGTAAACCAGTAAAGAATGGAGGCACTACAACAGCCAACTGCATAACAGTATTAACCTCTGGACTGTGGACTGACAAGAAAATAAAGGACAACATCTCAGAATAGGAGTGAACCGCTTGCCCGGTGCATTTGAGGTACCAGACAGGAAGTAATGCAAGCCCTGTATCAAGCCAGGTTCAAAGAATCATTGATCAGGCAGCAAGCCCCGTAACACTGGCAGCTAACAAGCTTCTCTTGTTCAGGTCAGAGTCCCTGAATAGCATAGTGTCTCAGTTGCATATTATAAAATATATTTTAAGTAGGATCCAACAGACAGCCACAGTCGATTCAGAAATTATTTTTCAACATTTTATCTGAACACCAACGATTTAATAACTTCTTTTTTTTTTGAACCTATGCAAATCAAACAGGGCAAGAACAATGCAATTAATGGCCGGGTCTCAACATAAGAACAGGGGGTCAAATGAATTAAACTAGCCATAAAAAAACTACGTACTTTGTTTTTCCCTCCTGTTATTACCAAACTATTAGTACGGCTAAGGAAAACACTCCCTAAGCTCATTACATCAAAATCTACTAAAAGGTCCTGGTATGTCACTTAAAAATAAACCACTGATTATCCTATTTGAAGGGGAAAAAAACAACCTTTTCTTGGCCTACATCCACCCTTCTGGCATGTGCTGTTAGACTTTGGTTAAGTTGTTCAGAATTTATTTGCCATACAGTACGAAAAGTCAGAATACCAAAGTGCATTTTGTAAACAGGAGATCCACAGATTCTACGTGACTTTTGAACAACCGCAGCCAATTCCGATTCCACCAGAAGATGCACAGAGGATTAGCCGCCTGTAGCATCAGTCCACTGACACGAGGCACGACATCCAAGGCTTTGCCCTCCAGGTCGCATCACCAGTGTGCAGACAGGGGACACCAGCAGTAAAACCACCGGTTCCGCGAGGCTCTGCCTCACCACGCCATGCAAGAGGCAGAAAACGGGAAAAAAAAAATTCGAAAATGTGCCTCTAATGACAAGGAATTCATAATTTAAGGCCCTCAACAAAAGCGTGATCACAGTCCCGCAGTGAAATCGTAGGAAAAGGGTATGATAAAACCTGACGACTTCATAGTCTTCCAAAGGCCACAAGCAGGATAAAATCTCACGACTATCACTAGTTTAATTAGCTAACGGTATTCCCCTGGCATTCAGTTTGAGGGGTTAGATGTCTCATGAATTCAAACTTGTGCATTGCATGTGCATGTCCAATTCGTCATGCTAACATTGACAGCTTTCAGGCCTCCAGCGCTTCTGCGAATAAGCTAGGTGTTGACCGTGGACTTAGACCATTTCCCTGCCCGTCTGCGTCAACCTCAACCGTGACTTCAGGTAAATTAATGGCACACAGTCTGGAGCAGACAACTGGCATCTTTATCCCCCCCAGCCCCCCGTCTTAGAGGCGGGATGCAGAGGGGAGTGATTGGTCCGTGATTCAGCTCCACACTCCCTTGAAGAACCCGCCCGCTCGGCTGAGGAGGAGATTACTGGATGCCTTTCCCTCGGTGTCAGGAATGCACAGTGCCTTTCAGGTACCACATGCTTCCGTAACTGACGCAGCATTCCTGCAGCGAGAGAGAAACACACACAGCATGAGAACCTGCCAGCACGTTGGAGCATATACAGGGGCGGGGCCAGAGTCACAGGCCCCCTGCCGATTGGCCCTCAGAGAGCCCTCTTCCCTGTCACTCAACAATTCAAAGCACATCATTGGCTAATAAGGTGGGCCCCTCTTACGTCCCCACCTTGACCCAATAATCGCCCCCGCCAGCACGCTACTCGTAACAGGAGCATAACTTCCTGCAAAGTTACAAACCCCAATGACAGAGGAAAACATGGGAGGGATTCAGCTTTTTTCCAAATACTACAGCAAATATATCTACATAAGCATTTGTAAGGAACAGCTCACCTTGAGAAGCCTGTCGATGTCGGCCTTAGTGACTCCGCCGCCCAGCTCCTGCATCAGCCGTGTCTGCACCAGCATTCTCCTGACACGGTAGTTCTTCATGAAGATCTCGAACAGGACCTGTCGATACTGGGAGGGGCCATGGAGAGGACAGAATATCAGCACAGGGAGCCTCGACTAGCAAAGGGAACGCGCACTGGAGCACAGACACCCGAGACCCTTGCTGGCTAAGATCTAATGTGGGCGGTGGGCAAACGTTACCTTATCGAAGGTCTCTCCCGTTTCCCATACAGCAAAAACCTTCTGCTCGTCTGCTGCAGCTGAGCTCTGCGAAGGAAACTGAGGAGCGAGAGACAAAATCCTCGTGTTAAATTTGACAGTGACACAGTGCTCACTAAGATCTGCTTGGGGAGTATGGATTGCCTGATATACACAAGCAGGCTTTGTGTACAGAAACCTGTTTGTATGGAGCAGAACAGCAGCACCGAAAAGGGACCCCGAGACCAAACAGGATGCCTGTTCCATCCCAAAGGCCTCATCTATGGCTCTCGTGTCTCCAGAAAAACTACAACAGACCTAAATAAGGATTTTAAAACGTAAAGAGGGAGTGGCCAGTTTTCATATAGATAAAGGCCACAGAATTCAACTGGTCGTCTATAAAGAAAGAAAAACTCTGACAATAAAACAAACCTGAGGGCAGGGACGCCGTCACCTCTACTGCCACCAAGCGACAACACCCATCCGCCTGCCATACACCATTTTAGCTCCTATCTTACACCCAATGGCGTACGGCTGATTGATTTAAACAATCACACGAGACTGAGCCTTAAACATGAGGAGGCAAGTCATTCAGACTAAAATAATTCGGTGAAACAATGTCAAGAAACGGGGTGGGAAAAAAAGGAAGGAATAGAGAGAGATCTAAAGTAAGTCTGGGTCAACAGCTCGCGTCACATGATCCACTTCCTCCTGCAGTTTACAGGCCGCAGACAAACGGACTGTATTTGGACCTGCGGCCGTCGTCACGGTGAGGGGATGCAGACACCTTCGTACTGTAGCTGGGGCAAGATGGGCCATCTGGCAGCAGGCCTCATGAATGTCACACACCAGCCTCCTGCTCAGTTTGTACTACACACTGACTGCAGTCTCATCTACTCGCATATAGTACAGGACAGTACTAAAAGCTATTGTACATCTACATATTTTGATAGGTGCCTGCTGGTACCGAAAAGAACGGCTTATTGTCATCTATATAGTATCCAGGCCACCCTCACTGATCTCATTTATTTGTTTCAGTACAACCTTTATTGTTTTATGTCTGTTATCATATCGATACTTTAAACGTCTTTCTGCTTTCACCCTTTACTAAGGTGCCACTCGCCGCCTAACATTTCACTGCAGTTTGGCTGCAAACTGCATAGGACAAATAAAACCCTTGGATCCAGGAGGATCAATACAGTGAAACCTTAAATCTTACAGTATAATAAGAGTTCAAGCCATAAGCATTTAATGCCTGTAAAACACAGTTATTAACACACTTCAGAGCTGTTTCCAGGGCCCTTTCCAGCCTTTATCGGAGTATAATCTGTGGCCACATGATAGGGCGCATTACAACATACAGGCCAGGCAAATAATACTGAGTGAAGAGCAGGTCACCCAAGGCTGAGCCACAGCCAGTATTAAAAACGTCATAGGTGTATTTTGTTATTAACGTACATGTGATGTGTCAACTAGCATATTTACAGAAATGACTACATTTTCCCTTATAAATACTTAGGTTCACAAGGATCAGTATTCTTGAGGTTGCCAACACTAACTGCAGTGGCTTTGATACCCGCAGCACGTCACACTTACACCCGCTGTCACCAGGAATGTGTGCCGTCCTCCTTACCATTAATAGCAGCTCTGCATCTCGTACCTTCCTCTCACTCCCCCTAGACTCCGTAATCCACCGACCCACTTTAGAAGGGCTTATAAGACGAACCCGAGCGGGAGCCCGTGCACAGTTCGCAGCCGCCGCAGCGACGGCTGCAAGTCAAAATTCCGTCCCGCCTTCGTAAAGTGATTGGCACTGACTGAAATTAAGGTCACGTCTGCTGCCGTTCGCCATGTCAGAAGGGAATCACTGAAGACACCCTCACCAAGCAAAAAGACCAAGTTCTTCAAAAATGCTGCAAATCAGTTAAAACTGGGTTACAAACGAGGTTGCGAACCCCGAGCGTGACCTTCATTCATGGACTCCTATTAAACTCACATCAGGGAAACATGCGGATGAGATATCAGCCGCGAGAGAACCTCACTTAGCTGTCCAGCAGACACGTTCGTGCTGGAAGACGTGTGTTCTCCAAGGGAGGAGCAACAGCGTACACAGGAAATGCTCGACTCCGGATGCTAACCAAACTGGCGGCACTAGATACTTGTAAACAAGCAGGAAAATCAAAAAATGACACCTGGTCTGTCTGATGGCCTTTCTGGCTAAAAAGACGAGGTAAAGACTGCAGTAGCTATAAGGTACCGTTTGACTTACGATGACCAGATTGTCTTATTGCATTAGATTCAGAGCAATCAGAAATTTACTCTAAATACGATCTAGAAACGATCCACCACCATTTCAAAAGATTTAAGGAAGCACCAGAAAGGAGGTATAATCCTCAAGAGCATCCTGCCCCAACCCTATGCTATGTCAGAGATCCCAAAGGTCACTGGGTTCAATTACTCTTCATGAGAGGTCGCACACCAGACAAACACCACGCAGGAACACGACGATACTCCCAAGGACGGCATGAGTGACGAATAGCATCTGCGATGTTTCATCCTCACTGGTACATCGTAAACAAGTGCACACGATGCAAAGCTGCTTCAACTCTGCATAGATCGATACGGCACTCTGACTCGTACTGAACCAACAACAGAAAAGAGGAAGTTCTGTAATTCATTACTGCACTGAAAACCGAGATAAATATTCAAATTAGTAGGAGCTGTGTTTCTGTAGTAAAAGCATAAACTATGCAAGGTCTGCCATACTTGATTACATACAGTTCACAACTTTTAGGCCCAAAATTGTTTCCCAACCTAAATGCTAAGTTGTCCTACAATAAGTGGACTTCAGAACCTGTAAAGGGAAACTTGGATGGTACCAGATGGATCTTTCAGGACCATTTAGATCTAGTCATAGGATAGTGATGCTGTAAAAAAAAAAAAAAAAAAAAAAAAGTCTGACAGAATCTCCCAAGAAGACAAACGGTCCACTGTTACGACACAAAGGAGGGGACCTGAAACAAGGAGGCAAAATTTCAGACATTCCTGTCCGTAACTGAGAAGAGATTAGATCTCTGGGTTTAAAAAACAAACAGGGAACGACTAGGGACTTTGACACACAATCTGCTTAACGGAACATGTGTGACATTCTGCGAGGAAATATGAGGTCAGCATGCACAGCACATAACTTCCAGCAGATCACACTGAACCTGCCACCTTACATAAATACCTGGAAGAAACCAAAGAGCCCCACTTTCTTCACCGGGACGAGCCCCCCCTCAGAGGCGATTTCCGCTCTGGCAGGAGAGCTTGTATCGCACGGGAGCGGGAGACAGACACGGGGGGAACCTGAGAATGCCAGGCGCCCAAGCAGGACGCCTCCGGAGGCAGGTCCCTCCGAGTACAGGCAGCTCCTGTGCGCCGGCCACGGGGCCCGACCCGTCGTCCCTCGGGGGAAACGCACACCGCTCTGAAAGGCCAAGACCGCAGTTCTCACAAGTGTCACAGCGAGAACCGAGGAGAACCTCTGAACAGAAGACATTACTGCCACTGTGAACACAACCTCGCTGCGCAGAATTACGGAGATTAAACAAAACACCTCATCCTTTAAATTCTTGTGCCTGTACAAGGAGGATGAAAATGTTAAAATCACAATGGTTCATGGGGGACTGCTGAGAATCTGCTAAGGAAAATGGCAACAAAGCTACTCTACCTCGCAAAGCACAAAGAAGCATTTCCTTAGGCTGCTTGTCTACATGCCTGCATCATTTTAACAATATATATCAAGGGAAAGAAAAACTAACTGATCTCTCTCCACTTTTTTTTTCCTGTTTGAACATTGTTTCACCGAATTATTTCAGCCTGAATGACTTGCAATCTCGTGTTTAGGTTCTAAATCACTCAGTAGAACATAGTCCAAAGGAACAGCTAATGGGGTTCGGGGCAAAGCAGAGAACAGTGCTGGAGTTGGTCTTAGCAGGGAAACGGTTTGTGCCGCTTCTCTACTGTGAAGGCAAGGGGCCCGTGTGTTATTCTAAGGTTCCTTGGAACCTCCAGGAGAACCTTTAGCTTTTGGAATCCCTGAACAAGATACCACAATATTTATCTGATGGTTTATCAGGTTCACAGAGCCTTAAATAGCTCTGAACCCCTTTCAGTCAATTCACACTGAATATGACTATTAAATCAAGCCTAATGAATGTTCTGTTTATGATTATTTATGCCTTGTATTATTATTCACTTTGAGGCCATCTACACCATTTATACCAACAATGAAATGGAACAAATGTAGAAAAGCGCTAAAAAAAAACAGACTGGAGAAATACACCTTTAGTCACCACGTAGCCATAGGCTGTTTACTGAAACTGCTCCTTCTATGAAATGTAGCGTGGATGAACAAACACATGAGCGGGTGTCAGGGCGCAGCAGGAGGCAGCCCCCATGACGTCTGAAAGCCTGGACTTCCAGCAGACTGTGGCCCGTGAGGGTGAGGGTGAGAGGCAGCTTTCGGCGTAAAGGTCAAGCGGAGCCGTGTGCCGCCGACTCTGGGCGAGGCGCCTGTCCTCGGTACTCACAGGCACCAGGATCTGGCGGCAGCGGCAGAGGAGAATGGCGTCCTGCAGCAGGCGGTCCGAGATGCCCCCGAACAGGCTGTGCCCGGGGGGCA
This sequence comes from Brienomyrus brachyistius, assembly GCF_023856365.1. NCBI lineage: Eukaryota > Metazoa > Chordata > Actinopteri > Osteoglossiformes > Mormyridae > Brienomyrus > Brienomyrus brachyistius. The sequence goes on along the minus strand of NC_064537.1, from coordinate 19,935,669 downwards.
GGCTGGCCAGGTGCAGGTTGAAGAGCCTCTTCACCTCGCTCAGCGTCAGCACAAAGTGCTTCCTGAAGGTGGCTTCCACGAATTCCTGCAGCTCTCGGCTAGGCGTGTGCACACTGTGCCCGTTGGGGGTGTCCGCGGGGGGCCCGTCGTCGTCATCCGGGTGCCCGTTAAGCGAGCCGTTGGGCAAGGACGTGTCCATGGGCTCCTCGCCGTCGCTCAGAGGTTCCTCCTTGACCCGCAAGGTGGCCCCTGCGGCGCCCCGCTTCCGCTGAGAGTGCTCCCTCTGCAGCGAGGCCTGGTTCTCTCGGGCACGATCGCGGGCAGCCTTGATCCGCTGATCCCCAGTCACATGCACCGCTGTGAAACAATAAGGACCCTTTACGTAAAGGCGCAGAAGCATCTAACAAGCATGCAGCTCCACTGCTATGATATTCACCTCATCAAGAATACATGGCTGCTTATTTGGTTCCTCCTAAATAATTAACAAATTGTTATGAATCTCAAGATAAGCCGCCTCCTTAACCAGTTTACTCATTAGCTGAACTGTAGATTCAACTGACAAAAAAAAAGCCTGTTTGATGAGCACAGAGATTCGGAGAATAAACTCATATTTAGACAAACTTACCGGCTGGAGGATCAACCTTTTTTATCATCATATCTTCCTTTGAGAGATTGAACACCTTTTCCAACCTGTACAAAACACAATCCGTTTAGAAACCAGCTATCTATCCTCCATAATACAGTTAGTGTATTCTTTAACCAAGCCTGCATTAGCACAAAGGATCCCAGGTTAAACGTTAACAGGCAGTGAGCGATGACTGTCCAGACTTTACATGCAGAATTAGATGGTTTCCACACTGAAGAGCACTGTCATAGAAAATCGCTTAGTGTAGACGGAGACCAACGCCACCAACATCCCCATCATACTTGGCCTGGATTCCAAGCCACAGCATGTACTGCCTCTGAGCCACGTCTGGGTGCTTCTTCACGAACTCCGTGTCGGTCGAGAGAATGAATTCCCAGCCACGGTTCACCCGAGCAACAGACATCTGTTCCAGAAAGTCCTTCACATCTTCTGGAGGGAGCTGTGAGCACAGAGAGGACAGGACGAGTGAGCCAAAGGCTGAATAGTACAGTGACGTTCAGCCACTTTTTACTGGGTTATCTCAATCTCCGTCGACGGAAAGGAAGACACGCAAGGCCCCAGGACATTTCCTCAAGTACCCAAGAGTACACAGTGCACCGATTTTAAACATATGAAAAAGGCCGGCCTTCCACTTCACAACATGAGCACTCGACTCAGAAAGTTGACCTTCACGCACCAAACGGTCCTTTAGTGACACCTAGTGCTAAAGTGATTAACTGCAACAACAAAAGTGATAACCCACCTTGATGACTGCTGCAACCTCTTTCCGCATGACTGAGCGCTCTTGGGTAAATCTCCACATCTAAAAAGACGCACAGTTACTGAGTACCAGAACAAACATCTATTCATAGTCACCAATTTTATAATGAACGGCTTTCATTTCATAGTGCAAAATCCGATAGACCTTGCGGAGTCCTACACCATAATATTAACCCCCTGCTTGGCATGGATGTTTCCAGCACCTGTTCATTGACATCTGCCTAAAATCCACATTCCCCTGCCCTCCAGAAGAGGCTCACCACGTAGTCCCTGCCACGGCAGAGCACTTCTGCGGGAACACCGCTGTGCGGACTGCAGCTGTCCTTGGGGTAGAGTACGTCACTGAAAACGAGGCAGCCACACACATGTCAGCCATCACAGAGAGAGAGGGATTAAGCGTTAAGACACAAATAAGATGAATCTGAAAACAAAAATATAGCTAATCACTAATCAATAAGCCTGGGAGAAAATTTGGCAAGGAGCCCGTTTCTCTTGAGGGTAGGAGGCACAAGATCCACAAAGTTATCCAGTCACTGCACAAGTCCCGTCAAGCTTGCTTACCTCTTGACGACCCAGTTGCCTTGCACGAGCATCGCCACCTGCTGGATGCACCGCAGTACTGTCGTTGAGTCCGTGCCCTGGCTCAGCAAGCCCATCAGGTTGGCGAACGGCATCACCTTCACTGGATTGGGGGAAACCAACAGCGGTGGGTTTAGACTTGACCCAAGGGGGTCAGAGCTGCAGATGAGCCCGTCTGTCAGGTACGGGCGTCTCTCACCGTTCTTCATCAGAGTCTTCACTTGATCGCCGAGGGGCAGTGTCCTTAGCTGGGCCATGGATAGCACGTTACTGGGCCCCACTGGCTTTACGCTGAAAACAGAGACGGGTTAGCTCTCTCCCAGTCACACCCTGCCCTAGAGAAGCATTTCTTTCTGGGGGACATGTTTACTGGATACTTACATCTTCTCCTCTGTGACAGGGGGCATCAGCATAGACAGGTACTCACTGATAATAATAATAAAAAAAAAGTTCATATAAAGAAATCATGTCACAATGGAGCTCGAGAAACACGAGCAGAGACACAAAGTTCACAGCAGGGTCAAATAATTACGATCCACAATTGCGAACAAGGATGAAATGTAAGGAACGGGGCCTTCTCTGTCACGGTGGGGGGGGGGACGGTCACCCGAGGGAGGCTACTGGTGTGTTACAGACCCACTGCCGGCCAGCAGCTAGAGCACTTTCAGTTTCTGAGCTCATGACAGCGACGACAAACGAGCAGGGATTCAACCCCGGAGCTACACCCACCTGCGAGTCTTCACCAGCTCCGTGTTCTCGGACATGCCCATCGACTGGCAGAACAGGTACTGCCTCTCGTGCTCCGAGCGCCCATCCTGTTAGATAAGGACAATGGAACGGCACACGTGAAGAAAAAACATATACTCTGAGTGATCGCCATGGCTGTCCCCAAGTCCGCGGCAGGCTCTACCCACAATGCACTGCACGAGCTCCCATGGTGCTCCCGGGCCACTGCACCCACCTTGATACCGTAGTAGTGCAGGTGAACCCACGGCTCCTCTGCCTGCTTCTTCTGCAGAAACTCGTACGACTGAATGCGCCGCTGGCGGGCTTGCTCCGACTCCGGCCGCGAGAACCTCACCTGCGTGGGTGCAGGGAACCGTGAGCGTTTGGGCTCCAAGCGGTCAGGGCACGTTAAGCCGTTTGGGAAGACTCACCGTGATCTGCTTGACGTCTTCCTCAGCCTCATCCTGGGAGGAGTCTCCACCTGGACAGAACATGCTAGAGTCAGACTCTTAACCTCGAAGGACAGAACGGGATGGAATAACACACCTTTACTGTCACAGGACACAACAGAAACGATGACATGCAACTAACTTTCAGTAGAAATAGACAAATAAATATACGTGAATAAATGAAAAATCAAGTGATATTAATGATATGAAAGGTGGATATTAGCTACAAGTATTAATATAAATAGAATGACAATTAAATATACACTCTACATATACAAAATCTAAAGACTGGTATAAAGTGACATGTGCGCTTAGGCATGAAAATATTACCTAGCAACTGGAGGCATGAAACATAACAGAGCAGAACGGTGAGGTAATCTGAGCGAATAGGACCCTGGGAAAAAAGCTGTACCTCAGTCTAGATCAGGGGCGGCGAACCTGATCCATGGAGAGCCGGTGCCGGTTTTTGGGGTAACCACTCAATCAGCCAATAAGGACTGGAGTTGAGATCCGCTGCTTTATTATTGGCTGCTTGAGGTCATCCCAAAAACCCGCACCGGCTCTCCATGGATCAGGTTCCCCGCCTGAGGTCTTGGGAGAGCAAGCTAGTGGCTGAAGTTTCATGGCGTATGAAGCCGCAGCAGAGTGTTTCCCAGTTGCAGAGGACCAGATTGGGGCACATTGATTCAGTAAGCTGTGTGCTAAACGCTGGTTAAATAGCAGCGCTGCCCCCCCCCCCCCACCTCCCCACCTTCATTGGCAGCCTCCCTCTCGCGGTGCTTGTTGTCTGCTTTGTCCACATAGGAGAAGCTGGGCCGCATCTGGAGGATCCCCTGCAAGGGGGTGAGGTGGAGCTCCCCTGGGGGCAGCAGAGCACGGGGAGATTAGGGTTAGAGCTTAGTGCAGGGGAGACCAATCTTATCCAGAAAGGCCCGCTGTGTAGGCAGGGTTTTGCTGCAATTCCCCAATTAGATTACTAATTAGAGAACTGATTGGCTGAGGAGTCCTCACACCTGGGTTTGAACAGCTGACCTACAGGTTACCCCAGAAACCTGCACACACACCAGCCCTTTGCGGATAAGTCCGGCCACCCCTGGTTTAGTGCCTATGGTATGAACGCCTAATCATCTCAAACATGAGTAAGTATCAGTATATTTCATACTCAACAGAACAGATGCTGTTATAGCAATAGAACATCACGAAGAAAAGGGAAGTACGAACTGGTCGTGAAGGTTACATTCTTGCACACTGGACACGCAGCAGATACCAGGTGAGGCGTTTCACGTGCCGTAACCGCTTGGCCACATAAACGGATGAGGCGGCGCACTCTGTATAAATGTGTGACGCTTATCACACGATATGAAGCTCGCTCTGGCCAATCAGCATGACTCGAACTCCCCTGTGCTTCCCGGCACCCACCTTTACGGAAGACGGCCGCAGCGTAACGCGAGGTGTTGGTAGTGGCCTGGATGGAGGAGAAGGACTGCTTGTCCATCATCTTCCTGCGGCATGACATTAGGGAAAGAGGAAAAGTCAGACGGCGTCACACCATGAGGGGGGTAATGCAGCTCATCCATCTCCATGGCTGCAGATAACAGCATGTCTGAGTGACAAAGCGTGAGAGGAAACGGTCCCGCAGGAGACCACAGGACGCACATGGAGTAGGTGTTGGAGTCCTCGGAGGAGGTGCCGTCCACGTTGAGAGCAATCTGCTCCCCTTTGCTGCGGCAGTAATTTGGACTCATGGTGTCGATCGTCATCTCCAGCTCCACCTACCAAAGCCATGCAGACATTGCATCTTCACGAGCCAGTCTGAGGGACGCGTTTCTCTCCCTAAGTAGTATTCCTGTGTATTTAAACTGTTTTACTTCCTTAAGAACATGGGCATCGCACACCTAAACAGTGAACTGAGCGAAGCCCCGCTAAGCTATGCAACTGTTACAGGTATAGCTGTCAGTTACTCATGACTATCATTAAAAGGGCAGACAGACATGGAAAAATGGACGGAAAGAGTGACAACTGCCTTATAGAACATCATGAAGTCACCATACCTTCTGTTGCTTTGGCTTGATCTTGGCAGACAAGTGGGGCGTGTCATCGTAGGTCATAGTAGCAGGGCGCACTGGATACTAGGGGAGGGGGAAATCAGGGGGGGGGGGGTTAATTTCGTACTCTGACACAGATACATACATTTCCTGACATCCCACACTCACTGACATTATATCGGTAACTGCATTAAAAACGAGTGGGTCTGTCTCACTGGGCACTGCAGTGACTACTTGTTTCTGCTGCATCGTGGATAAATTTACATTAATTTGACAGGAAAACTACACAGTCCTGATCTAATCAGAAGATATCAGTGGCTCAAGCAAACAGCACCACAAAGTAAGATGTATAATAATCCATAATAAAACATTCACTTAAAACGTGTGTTCAGACAAAAAAATTTCACCTATTACTGAAATACGCACGGAATACCACAATATAAGCCAGGCGAGATTATAAAATGCTAAAAACTACTAATTACCTGGAAAAGGTAGAGCATGCCTGCAAGACTTTTGGCAAGATAGACATCAACCTGCAAAAAATTAAAGGTTAAATGTGGCCCAAAGACTATAACAATGATGATAAAATACACTCGGCCGAGCAGATAGTCAGTGGACTAGGAGCCTCCTAAGTGCGTGTTCACAATTGGCTCGATTCAGCCACTTTAAGTGAACTCGGTGCATTTCCCACACAAAACGAGTTGCATGTGGACACTCCAAACTCTAAGCCAACTCGGACCTCCAACTCGGACCTCCTTCCCTCGAAAAGTGAACCGAACTCGGACTACCTCAAGAGGTGCTGCCCCACACCTTAACAGGGGGTCTGAGTTTGGTTTCTTTCGAGTCAAGTCAGTAGGTGCATTTTCTGACGATATGTGAACAGAAAGTGCACCCAGCTCACTGTGTTTTTCCCCTAGCAGAGCACCTACACGATTCCGGATAAGACGCGTACCACAATGTTTTTCCGCCAAGAATCCAAATCACTATTTTCTCTCACAATCCCTGAGAAATATATTTCCTTCTCTCTCTGCGATTATTACTCATCTTCATAAACATGGAACAAACGATACGTAGAGATGCACGATAAATTGATAAACATACTGAAATTGCTGTGTGACATTTTTATCAATATTCAAAGATGGCAGCAATAGACCTACAGTCAACATCATTGTTTCAGTAGTATCAGACGATCAACTATTTTCCTTAGTGGAGGATGAGGGTTTTTGTTGGCTCATTCCCCACTTATAAGGGGTTTAAAAGTACCAACCGGAGAAATGTTTATAATTCACTATAAAATCTGGCCCATTGATCAATCTTTTGTTTCAAAAGTAATTGCACTAATCTGTGCCAGCAAGTTTGGCAAGTTTACCTGCTTTTTCTGAATAGAAAGAAAATATGTAACTCAGTTTACTTTATCATGGTGCACTGTAATTTACAATGCTACATTTAAACCCAGTGTTTCCCCTACCATTATATTAGGGGGGCACCCTGCCCCCCCAAAGGCACCTTCCGCCCCTCCCTTGAAGGTCAAGTTAATTTTATTTAATTATATTTTCTATATAGCGCCATATCTCAACAGAAGTCATTTAAGGTTACCTTTCCTACAGAACAGGGTTATACATTGTCCTGTTATTAAACAAACTAAATAGCCTTATGTTATTGATCTTATTTACACAACAGCTTGTCATTTTTCTCTCTACACTGTCGCGCGTTTACAATCCTCCTCTGCTCTCTGTATCGCGCATGGCGGAGCTCCGCCCCAATGCGCATGCACTGACACGTGCGCAAACACACAGGTGAGCGCGCTCCCACCAGCGGACAGAGAGCACCCGTCGGAAAATATGTTGCGTCAAGCAGCTGAAAAGCAGACAAAAATATCTGTATTTTTTTAAACGCCCACTTTGTGGATAATTGTCATAACAAGAAATGTTCTGAAGTTTAGTTCAGTTCTTATATTGACTACCATCATTAAAAGAAACACATGAATCCTGTCTGGGGCCCTTTGCAAAACTATAAGAGAAGCAGCAAAACTCAGCTAATGTACCAGTGAAGTCATTTCGTAAGTAAAACTGAACACAAAGTGCTCGTGCGGACCAGCACTCCCAGACCAAAAAGGTGCTTAAAACACTGGAGACGGGACATAAAAGATATCACAGGTATTACCTGCACTTAATACAAAGCATTATAATATGTGATTATCTTAAAACAGTCAGCAATCACGCCAATATGGCTTCAAATTACAGATACAGTATTACTGTAGCTATCAACAGACCTAAAATGATTATAAATATGTATGTTTGAACAATGACCACATGAAATTAAAGTTCAAGACAAGGTCAAATACAGACATTTATGTGCAGAGAGAATAGCTATGTATGTATGTGAAGAAGAGCCCGTAGAGAATACATTCATAACTGAAGCTGCAATATCACTGATATATTTCACTGACCTCACTGGAAACCCAGTGACCAACAAGACTTGACATCTGCCAGCCAAACATTCCCATCAAATACACTGTCACGCTAAAACTGAAGCTTCGCTGTGCTACCTTTTTGTTTTATCCCCACTATATTCTCCCAGTTACTGATACAAAGAGGAGACTTTTCATGAAGCAGTAGAAGAACTAAAATAAAAACCCAGAACACGGGGCTGCGACGACAGGCTGCCTCGTGGTAAAATTCACATTAACCAAACTGTCAGGGATCATTGAAACTGATGCTCTTCTACGGTAGCACAAAAAAAAGAATTAAGAATAAAACCTGGAAAAGGAGGCCAGCTGCGATGATTTAATGTCAACTTTATCATACTGCCATGACAGAAATGCTTACCTCTTGTATAATTGGGTCATCATCTTCCCCACTGGCCATATTGAGGGGATTTCGGATAAACTGTGAGGAAGGTCAGGCTTCTGCTGTACAAAGCTGAAGGGAAATACAAGAATTAAAAAATAAATATCAGAGACCCATAAACTGACAGCCGCAGCAAGGCAATGCGGCTGGGGAGCTGCGGGGGGGTCGTTTGTCTGCAGGCCGCTGACTTGGGTAGGGGGGGATTATTAACAACGGAAGGTTAATCCAGGTAACTACTGGTCTGGGATCAGTCACGCTGAAATGACAGCATCTAAAGCTCCCGAAACATTTTGATTCCCGACTTGATCATATGGAAACATGCCGACATTCACGAGGCACACGCTGCCCAAACCTACTGATATTAATAAAATGACATCACGTTGTATCATTTGGACCAAACTCCTTCGTGACTAGGCCTAGTACTTATTAACCACTGATTGACACGTGTGCTAACAAGCCAAACCAACCGACCAGAGGTTTGCTAAAAATACCCAACCATTTCGTCTTTATTGTGACATGGCTTATTGTTGACGAGTTGTTTAGTTATGCCAAATTCAATCAATTACATAACGTTTAATAGCAAATGATGCAATAACTCCTTCAGCCGTACTGTCCGCCTAACTCCTATCTACCCTGACGAAGGGTCGGAAAATAATCTAAACGACATTATCCGTTTAATGTATCCGACAACTACATCTAGCTATAGTTTATTCATGCATCAGCCAGTGCCTCAACAGTTTGTCAGGACTGGTTACCTGGTTAGCCAACAATACTGTCGCTCAGGTTTAAGACAGTAAACAAGCTAGTACATTTAAGTCAAAATGTATCGGGGAGCTGGAGAACCTTCACAAGCGCTTGCAAGTTTATAATTTTATCATAAACCAAATGTAAAACTAATACTTTGGGGGGAAAAATAGCTAGCTAAATTATTTTCTCCGGCCTCTTCTGAATACTGCAATATTTCTCACAAGGCAAACATATGATTAAGATATTCTCACCCAGGCGTGATCTGTGTGAATTCTTGCTTCGGTGCCCTTAGTGGCTGCTGTATAAACTCCCCGTGTTACTTTTGTTTCAAATGTGTGCCTGCGTGTCGTTCAGCAGCTCCTCCAATCTCAGGTAGCTGCCATATTGCTGCCCCTGCCGAGCGAGACACGTGGGAAGGCGCGATCCCACAATGCAGAGGGCGCGACTGGACCATAGAGGGCGCCCGCCCTCCTTAAAGGGACAGAGACCAGCTTCAGCTAATATCCATTCATGGAAATATCAACAAAAAATACAGATAATAAAACAGCATCATGTGCCACCATCATTTTACCGATGCAATCGACTAGGAAATTTTTAAAGATCGACAGGTTGTCCATTGACACAGCCCAAGGTAAGTGCTTTTATGCAATTTATGTTTATGAACATTTCACATAAGACCAGATGGTCTTAGAACATTTTACTGTACGTTTTATGATCGTATTGTGACGTCTGCTCTTCAGTTCCGCAGTCAACGCAGAGAACTTTAGTCAGGATCATGAGAGGTGGAGTAGGCTTAGTGAATGTTAAACCGGAAAGGAATCACCTGCTTACCTAATGCACTGGGTGTGCCTCAGTTCATACGTTTGAAGTATTTGTTTAGTCCATTTAAAACTGACGGATGGCTGCTGAAAGTATTTGTTTTCCCCAACAGGCCAACTCCCACTTAAGTCTTCCTTTTATTCTCTTCTGTTCTCGGTCTCCATTTCAAAAATTCCATAAATATACATATTTTGGGTCTTTTGACCCCATAATCATACTCACATATTATGAAAAACATTAACTTCCCACTGTAGCTTATCATCATGATTGTACCATGTACTTTTTCTTTCCATTTATTTCTCATAGGACTCACCCTTCCCACAGGAGACTTTGCAAGCTTTGGCTGACGTCCATGTAACCAAAAATCTAGGTGTGAATGTGGACTAATCAGGATCGATGAGGAAAATTACTGATGTCCTAAACAGCGTGTAAGAAAAACAAGTCGATATCTATTTATGGTTTGGTGTGGAGGCTCAGTGGATATTACCATGACCTCACACCTCCAGCGATATCGGTTTGATTCCCAGCTCCATTCATGGAGTTTGCTCATCCTCCCTCTTTCGTCCCAAGAACTTGGGATCAGGTGAATGATGTCCACGTGTGGATCGGTATCCCCTTACCTGCTGTCCTGTGCTTCTTGGAACAGGCTTTGCATCTCTCTCCTGGATATGCATTATGAAAAAGGGATTGATATACATTCATGACGTTTTCGCCACCTGTGCATGTATACGGTTTAACGATCCACTTTGGTGCCGTTGCTGTAGCATTCCGGTGTTCTTCCCAAGTACACAATTATTTTACACACCAAAGCTGGTCTTTGACATTAAATTGTATCTAGCAGACGCTTTTATCCAAAGCGAAGTACAGCTGAGAAGGCTGGGAGCCCCTGGGGAAATCGGGGGTCAAGGGCCTTGCTAAGGGGCCCGACGGTAAAATCACTCTGCCATTCCCGGGCCTCGAACCTGGTGACATTCCAGTCACTGGCACGGCAGGTTAGTCAGAAAAACCTTACAAATGTGTTGACAGAATTCAAAATCAAGGTGTGGACACTTTGAAATGTTAAAACAGAGACAAAAAATGCCAAGAAACTTCAAAAAAAAAAAAAAAAAAAAAAAAAATTTATTCCACGTTTATAAATAACATTCGCACACATACTGCCTTGAAAGTGACATGCACCACTCTGCGGCCTGCAAAGCCTCGTCCGGGATGCATGAAGAGTGGACACTTTTCAGCACGACAGACATACAGTCATTAAACTCCTTTTAACCACATTTGAAAAACATTTATTATTCACCGTTTGTTAATTTGTAAAAGGGAAGACCACAGGATACACAAAAATTGCATTTCTGGCAATGCACCCCATTTGCATCAGAAGTAAGATTTAAGAAATTTATATTTAAAATATACTTTTTTGCCAGTTAGACCAATGATCTTCCCTGAAGAGCTTTAATGGCATTTGCCAAAGGGCGAGTTTGATCCTGATACTGTCTTTTGTTCTAATCTTCCTAACTTCTCTCCACCTATGGAGGTTAACAGCGATGATAAGAGGTCTCTACAAAGCCTGCACACACTGCAGCCATCAGGCACAGACTGGCGACTCCCGGACTGAGGCTCACACACTGTTCACCAGGAAACACCCCAGAACAGCCACACACACAGAAAGACGACAGCATTGAAAAATCCGAACTCCATGTTTGTAAACTACTCTGACAAATAGGAAAACAGTCGGGACCTCCCCCCACAGCCCACCCTCACTCCTCCATCATTGCCCAGGCCTCCTCCGCCTTCATGTAATATTGGTTGGCTAGCCGTCCCTTCATAGCCTCCATTGCAGCATCCGCAGCTTCTGTGAAAAGATCCCCTGGGGGGGGGGGGGGGCAGAGAGAAGCACTTAGGGCATATCTGTAATTTACATATTTGCTTGTTAGCGGCACATTGAGAGCAGCAGCCCTGGCAGACAGAGAGAGACGCCTTTGTGTGGCTGAATTCGAGTCAAAAACTAACGAGGATTATGAGAAGGGAATTTTGCCCTTTGCACACTTTTGAAATTTTTCAGATTAAGAAACATTTTCATTACAGGTAGCTTTGGTCAGGACAATGCTGCATTTTCATCAATTTACCGTGCATATAGATTGTGTTTCAATACCTTTGCCTAAACAAATCTATTAAGCACATCTGATATATTTTAAGTGTCAGTGCTGTAAGTTCCATGTGTGCCGTAAACCATAGACGGTCCCTTACCTGATCTCTGGGGATCCGTCTCCAGACCAAACCCCCCACTCATGTACATCTCGGCCTCTCTGGCCAGCAGCAGGTAGCGTGGCTCGTCCTGCATGCCGTCAAACTCGCCACCCTCGTCGTAGTCCATCATGTTGAGGGCGCAGTTGTACCAGTGTATGGCCTCCACCCAGTTCTGCGTCCTGCAGAGAACCAGGTCAAAGGGCAACAAGGCCCAGTGTGGGTGAAGAGGCTTGTTATTTGACACAGGTGGTCAGAGACATAACAGGACTGCCACTGTCCTTTTGGGCATTAAACCACATTTCATTACGAAACCACTTATCTACAAACCTCGCAGTATTATCTGGATCCAGTATATAACTAATTAATGAACATTCATCCATATTCCCCATATTCTAACTGTATTTCCTGGTCAGGGTCACAGGACCTGAGAACCACCACTTTATTAATGGCTGACTGGGAGGCCATCCCAAAAACCTGCACCTTCACCGACCCACCCCCCATGCTTCAGGCTCCCCACACCTCATCTAAGCAAAAAATTCACAATCATAAAAAAAAAAAAGTGTTTTTCATCAGATAGTGAAGATATGACAACTAAATGCACAGGTTTAATACTGAAATTGTCCATTATATGTTTACCATCTCACCTGTCCGTCGACAGATTTGTTCCTGTGTCAAATGCTCTGGCCACCAGTATCATGCAGGGCCGGTCTCCTGCCTTGGCAGCCTGCAGCAGAAACTTAAAGCCCTTTTTCCGGTTCTCTTCACTGTCCTGTTTCCAAAGACACACACCAGATAAACTCAGAAGCGTAAACAGCACAGCACATTCATTATACAAAGATGTTTGCCTTATCTTAGCTAAAAAAAAAAAATAAGCTAAAAAAAAAAAATTTTTTTAAAAGGACTTTGCATAACTCTCACTTTGTGCATTTTCATATTTCCCAGATTTTTGGCTGCCTAAAAAGCTTCCCAGCAGGAAATCATGGAGGATTATTCCTGCATTCAGAGGCATCGACTTCTATACACAGAAGAGATTTTAATCCATTACATAATACACATTTTTTGTAACACTATAGCAACACTCATCTGAGGCATAAGTTACAGAAATGAGAGCCAGTTTCTGTACATATGTATTTTATGCTCTTTTTTCCCATGAAACCCCAAAGTAAAGCATGTTTGTTCAATTCATTTCTGTTCCATTAGCCCACAGATCCCAATTGGCCGTAACCATGGGAGACGGGCTGGCTGTTTTCTGTGCATTCACAGTGTGCGATTAGCTGCCATCTACAGAGAGCACGCAAGCACATGCTCATTATGTACAGGGCATGATGACGACTGGCCATGCTATCACCAGGGACAATGTGTGGCTCTGCAAGTTAGACCCCTGTGCCCTTTCTCAGAAGGTCACTGGTTCAAATCCCGCGGTGAAAAGAGGGGATTCACTGTTGGGTCTTTAAGCTTAGATCCTAATACAAATTACTCCATGGACTGACTGACAAACTATTTTCTTAAATGGAACGTCACGATGCACAAAAGCATTGGCTAAGTAAATGTAAATGCGTGCTTCGCTCTGGAAACCAGACGCGTCACGAGCCTGAGGGGGGGGGAATCCAAACAAGGATTAGTTTGGCTCAGATATTTTAACAACCATGCTTCCAATTTGAGAACCCTCATGCAGTTTAGGTCCCTGGGCTTAGCCCCAGATGTCTTAAGATCCTAGCAGTGATCCTGCTGGAAACTGACACGCTCGAAAACATCCATCCATCCTTACGCAGTATCGGGTCTTACGCAGCCTGGAGCTTACAGTATTTATGCTGGATATGTTGGAAGTCCATCAAAGGGTGCACACTCGTACAATAAAACACACAATCACACACTATGAGCAATAAACAGCAGTAAGGAAGCATAAACCAAAAATATACATAAAAAAGAAATGAATATATTCAGGCCATTGTACCTGCAGTGTGACTTCAGGGAGGATGTGGTGCGGCAGCTGCAAGTAGCTCTGGCCCAGCGCCACGATGGCCTCCAGCTCGCCGCACATGGCCGCCCGCTCCAGGTGGTACAGTGCAGAGTCCTGATCCCACTGCTCTTCCTTCTCACAGAAGCGGCCTGCCTCGTGATACCGCACCATGGCCAGGTGGACCTGAGTGGAGGGCAGGGTCACAGAAAAACGAAACGAAGGCCTGTTTGGTCATCCTGGTGCCTTAGGGTAAGACTCTATTATTTGCTGGCAACATAAAAAGTAGCATAATAATAAATGGAACGATAACCTAAAATGGAGCAGAACACACAATGTAGCAGATAAACACACAGATCATAGCTCTGAATGTAAAATCAGAAAGGCCTGCTGTTACATATCAGGTGCCTCACAGCTGTTCCAAGCTCACTTTATACAAGGACACAAATCAGAAACCAACTGGAACATGGATCTACTTAGTTGCGTTCAGCAAAGTTTTAAAAAGGTTAGCCAAATATTTTTATTTTATCACCCTGGTCTTTCCAAGAACAGAACCCAGAACAACACATGTCTGAAACTGCCCTTCTCTTTATTATGACTACGCTGTGCTACTTCAATTTTGGTAGCACAAAATCCTCAGAATTTGATCAGTTCTAGATTTTCTAGATCATAAAATACATCTGCATGGTTTGAAAAAGATCCATCAAATACTTTTTGAGTTATCACGATGACAAGATAGCTGTCTACGGCAGCTGACCCGTCCCAAAACCAAATTATACCCATTTGCGTTTGTATTATGAGGGATGCTTTAAAAAAAACGGTAAATATCGGTAATGGTGATGTTACTTTTGCTATTATTATCATTAGCACTACTGCTAATAATACAAATCATCATCGTCGTGCCATATCCACTTGCACTCACCTTCCCCAGGATGGATTTGCCGATCTTCCTCTCCAGCTCCAGTGCATTGAGCCTCTCCACCTCCACAGCTACGCAGGAAGGCCGATGCACGTGTGAGCGAGAAGTGTGCAGAAAGCTCCACTTCTCCTCCGTTAGCTAAGAGAGAGAGTTGCAGGGGGACTCAGACAGATGGTGGAGCACAGGCCACCTGAGTGTTTCTGCACCCAGGAATCAGCACGGTGAGGCTGTGCCTCCGTCAGGGACATGGAGTAAAGACGCTCATTCATTATTCTACTGAGACTGATCACTGATGGTGTTTATTTTTACAAACGATTTTACAATCAAGCTTGACAATAAATTATTGCTGAAATAATTAACTGAACATGTCTTATGAGATGAGACATTCACGGCTTTACAGTACATAATACAACAACTATTTTTTTCTTATACATGATCTTCATGCGCTGTTAATATTTGTTGACAAAGTAAGTACAAATTTAGTCCGACGTTACCTGTGAAAAGGTCTCGGGTTATGATCAGAAACAGAGTTAATTGAAAGTACACAGATAATAGGGAAGGTGGAGAGAGGAGAAAGGAAAAAACTAACCAATATCCAGGCTTAATGAAAAAAGCGGTAATGGATCAAGCTGCTGAAAGACACACAATCCACTTCATGGTGTAATGAACAATTCTGATACCAGTAGTTTCACCAAGCAAGCAATCACTTTTATTTACATTATAAGAAAAATGATCTATTTAAGATTACCTACTACAGTACTACTAAATGCCGTACTTCCTAAGAATTTTGTTGCTGTAGTAAATTTAGTAAAAAGAGAAATAATGCTTGAAACATTAGATATAATATGAATACTGCACACAGATTAGCAGACGCAGACTTTCAATGTGGCTGGTTGATGTGACAAAGAGCAAAACCATAAACTGATTTAAAAAATGAGCAGAATACTGTGCAAATGTAGATCTGAATGGTAACTTCATGCAAGAAGTTCGTAAGTAATCCTTAAAGCATCCAGGTTTCCAGATGTGAGCCATCAAGACTCAAAATCCTCGCCTGAACGCCATTTATAGCATCCATTGTAAAAAATTGTTTATAAAAACAGACAGATCCACTGGCCAGAGGCAACAAAAGCTGAGGTTTGCGGCACATCAAACACGCACCAGACTCTCACCGGCTGGTGTAGGCCGTGATTTGCAGGGGGAGGGGACTTGCTTGGCATAGCTACTGTTTTTTTATTGGGGGGGGGGGGGGGGGGAGAGAGAGAGAGTAAGATGTAGAGGGTGGGGTCACGGTGAGAGTTGGCTGCAACAGACAGGTGCCGGTATCCCAGATGAGTGGGGAAATGAACAGGAAACACGAGGGAGGTTTTACTGGGTTACTGGGTAGCGATTAGCTACTGGTGTAGGTATTTACCCTTTTGATACTGTCCTCGTCCGACTCGTACCGTCGTCTGCTGTGGGAGCCGATCTATGGCGTGATGTGTAAAGGCCATTCACACAGAGTCACAAAGCTTACGGGAGAAAGCTCATCTGACGTCCTTCAACACCGAGCAAGACGGTTCATGCTGCTACAGACTGACTGATAAATATGACTGACAGGCACTGGCTCGCTGAAGCATGTTAAAACCATCTTATTAAAATGTATACTACGATACAATCTTTAGCTTTGAGAACACAGAGACTGCCAGTCTGGGTTATTTAACAATAAGTTAAAACCTGAGGGCAAGGGTTAAAAAAAAGGCCGCAGAACTTCAGGCGGTACAGAGGGCAGCCAGGACTGGCCGGAAGGACCTCACCTTGTCACTGTGGTCGTTGGGGTCTCCTTCGCTGCGGCGCTCGCTGGGATAGCCGCTGTCCCCGCTGCTCTCCTGATCCTGCGGGGGTGGAGTGGTGGTCAAAAACAGGCTACTCAGCATGGACAGGCGCACACAGGACCCCAGCACACAGGACCCCAGCACACAGGACCCCAGCACACAGGACCCCAGCACACAGGACCCCAGTAAGGTATTCACGTGTCAGGATACACGCCTCGCGACCCGTAATGCTGTGGCAGCCTCACCTTGTGGTCTGACCGGTTCTCATGGTTCGAGTCGCCATGCGGGTGCATTTCGTTCATTAATAACGAGCCTGTAGGGGATGTGGCACGTTAGCCGTTATTCGCTCACCGCGAGGAAACTAACCTGATAACCTTCGGCTTTCTGTAAGTACTCGGGTTTCAATTCTTTTAGCACTTCTTTAAGTATGAAGATTGGACAATGACTACATAAGAATAGAAGTAAATATATTCACATACTGACAGTATGAAAAATACGAATAGTAAAGTATATTTTGCTAATTAATTTCAGAGATTTGTGCTGTGCATGTCAATGTGTGTGTGCATGTATGTGTGTGCATGTGTGCGCATGTATGTGTGTGCATGTATGTGTGTGCATGTATGTGTGTGCGCATGTATGTGTGTGTGCATGTATGTGTGCGCATGTATGTGTGTGCGCGTGTATGTGCGCGTGTATGTGCGTGTGTGTGTGTGTGTGCATGTATGTGCGCGTGTGTGCGCGTGTGTGCGTGTGTGCGTGTGTGTGCGTGTGTGTGCGTGTGTGCGTGTGTGTGCGTGTGTGCGTGTGTGCGCGTGTGCGCGTGTGTGCGTGTGTGTGCGCATGCGTTTGGGCAGCTGCCACAGCCTTTCATACCCAGTGGAGATTTCCCCATGGAGCTGCTGAACTGCAGGGGGGAGCAGGGAACAGAGTCCTGGTCGCTGAGACCTTCTTCCATGGATGAGGTCTCGGACAGGCGGGACAGGAGGGGGGGCATGCGGCCCGTGGAAAAGGTGCGAACCCTGGAGGAGCCGCACGGCTCCTCACAGCCACGCAGCACCGTCTTGGCCGACTGCTGGAAATCAGCAAAAAAGCGAGGGGGGGGTGTGTGCAGAGCAAGCAGGCCGCAGTTGTTCTCCACATGCCGGCTTTGACCGTCTTTTCCTAACAAACCTCCAGCCATAGGCCATTTTACCAGGGGTGCAACTGCACCCTCTACAGGTCAGATGAAAATGCTATTTCAAAATACACCCAAACGGCGATATACGATGGGGATCCTTTGTGAGAAATGCATCGTCAGAGTGTTCTTACACAAACCTAGATGGTATACTCTACTACACTCTAAAATAACAGTAAAAGGTATAGTAAATACATAAAAAAGTAACATTTGTTTACTATGCTGATTAGGTATTATGTACAGTACATGATTGTATGTGTTATATTTTATATGACTGTCCGTGCAGTAGGTTTGTTTGCAGCAGCATCACCACAAACGCGCGAGTAATGCGTCGCGCTGCGATGCAGCTATGAGGAATTTTTCATCTCCGTTATAATCTTATGGGACCACCATCGTATATGCAGTCAGTCGGCTACGGTCAGAGTAACGAGCAAGGCGACACGCGCCGAACTCCGCGTCACTCACCAGCAGCTTGCTCGTGCAGTCCAGCTGGCTCTTCTCAGCTGGTGACAGGTCGAAGGCCGTCAGACCCATGCTCTTGCAGATTTTGTTGCATAGGTGGGAGTGGAAGAAGAGGGCCATGCCACGCACACCTGCGCAGGCAGACAACGCACAGGATCTGCATGACTTCGGCTTCCATATAAACTTCAGACATGAATGAATTATAGTAAGAGGACAGTGATGGGAACTTACACCTCCAGAAAAATAATCCAAAAAAAAAAAATCATCAAATAATAATACTGCATGCTGATGTCACTTTTAGAGAAGGCCTCTAGAGGGCAGAATGTTCACACTCGCGGTTGCATTCGCCATACCCAAATTGCCATCTCCGAAGTCCGTCCCCTTGTCGGTGTGGATTTGGGGGTCAGTGTAGAGGTCTCCCACCCCCTGAATATCCACGACTATGAGCTGGTGTCCAGAGCGCTCGAAGGTGAAGTGGCTGAAAGCCTGCAGAGATAGCAGAGCCAGCAGGGGGTCAGGAGAACATGGCTGCGGACAGGCAGCACGGGGCGGCGGGGTGCCGTTACACTTCCGCGCGGCGGTAAGACGAACCTGGGGCGTCAGGCGAATGTTGTCGTCTCTGACGAAGCCGGAGTTGGAGTTGTACTTGATGTATTTGCCCTCGATGTAATGCTCCAAGTGGAAAAGCGGCTTCCCCGCTCTTTCGGACATCTCCAGCACGCACATCTGCATGATATCGACCTGGCAGAGGCACAGGACGCGGGGTCCCTTCGTTAACATGACAGCGGTGATCGATAGCGCTCTCAGATCGATATACTGTGCCGAGGACAGAATAAATCTGAAGGGCGGCTGGGGGAGGGAGTGACAGTAAAATCTGCCGTTCAGGGGGAGCGCTGGGTAGGCTGACTATCCGTAGCCACAACCCTCGGAAAGACCAGGCTTATGTGTTTTTAGGGTGAGCGCCTTTACTAAAAAATAGTAAAGGGGGGGGCACAATGGCTCATTTGGAGAGGACTCATAAATGTGCCCCCAAAATGCCGACCCTGTGGAAACAGACCACAGCTAGAGGCCTCTCTACTGTTAAGGTTTAATCAAATAAGTAACTAATACTAAGGGGGGGTGGGGTAGGGAGGGGCGCTTCCATTCAGTGGAACATACAGGTACCAAACAATACTACTGTTACAACTGTGATTATCATCATTTACAGAAGGTTTTCAATGGAACAATTCAGGTTTAAGAAGTTACACAAAAAGTAAGACCCCTCCTGAGATCTGAGGCGGAAACCTTCTGGTGAGGAGCCCAAATCTTTAGCCACACCCGAGCCGCTCAGGGGCCGGGCCCGAGGAGGGCTCACCAGCTGTCTACAGGTCAGGCCATGTGTACGTGTCCGAGTCGACAGCAGAAATACAATCTAAACATCTATTATTTACTGCATGGTTTCACATGACTGCTAATCTGGTACAAGGTCAGGGGGAGTCTGCAGCCAACATCTGCAAGCGCGATGGCTCAATCGTTTGAAACTGAGATCAACACAAAGGTGCTTATAACCACCAAAGTAGCACACACTGTTAGCAAGACAAAAGGAGCTACCTTCTATAACAGTGGGTGTTGCACTGGTTAGCAGTATTACCGCACACCTCTAGAGGCCAGGATTCGAGTCTCCACCCAGCTCTACATGTGGAGTTTTGCCTGTTTTCTGCCTCTGACACTGTGGGATGTTCTCCGGTTTCTGTCCACAGTGCAAGAATATGCTATGGTGAAGTGGAATGACTAAATAGCCCGTAGGTGGGAATGGTACGTGTGCCCTGCAATGGCTTATTCTCTGCCTGAAGTCCAGAGCTTCCATGATAGTCTCCAAACCCTGCATAGGACTAGCGGGTATGGAAAATGGATGGATGTTTCTATAACTGACTATCTGGGGTGGGGGGCGGAGGCATTGGTCACGTCCCTGGGAGAAAGGGGGCCTGTTTGTCTTAGACTGACCGCCGTTACTTTAGGTTTTCAGGCCTCTTTACAGCTCAAAATGAATGTTGCTGCAAAGTCACTGCAGCACTGCGCCGTAGCTCTACCATGTTTTTATTCACCAAGACATTCCTGACAGCCCCATTTCTCAGCAGCACTGTTATCGGATACGCTAATTGCTCCATAAATTTTTTTCACGTTTTGTACAGATGTAAGGGAGGAAGCCGTTCTTCCTACCGGGGGTCATGAGAAAGACCAGTGAGACATTCTTGGGTTATAGCTGCTTGTTATCGCAGTGATCCTTCAACCCATAAGCTGAGCCGCCCCAACAGAAATGCACGTTTGAAATATGTCGTCTACATCCAGCATTCGTTCATGCTTTAAAGCACAGTGGATATAGAAGAAACCTGCACAACGGTGTTGAAATTTCTATTTTGTCAATGTAAAACCTGAAATTAGGACAAATCAGGTCACTCTACTCCACTGAGGTAAGATCTTGTACCTGACAATATTGAAGCAAAATAAATGGATTGTTTAGCAAAAGAAACTTGCAATGCCTTGCATTCACATACTTTAATTCTTCATGGAAACACCTTTTCATTTGACTTAATAAAGTCTAATAATAAAATAAGTCTAATTGGATTGGTCTCTATTAACTTAACACACCACGATGCTGCAACTTTATCCAACTTTTCTTTGCAGAAGAGTCCATGCCCATTCAAATCACAAAAAGGACCTCCTGTACACAGACCTTATGAGGGCAGTCTACAGACGTTCTACAGGAAAGGAGGACCAGGAATGGCCTGGTCGAGGCTTGGACAATGATCTCCCCGTTTTAAGCCATTTACTCCTTGAATTGATGCGTGTTGCAGGTTTTTGTCAGAAATTTCAGTCGGGTTTCAGTTTAAGAACAACACAATATGGACAAAAAGAAAGTTCATGCAGACAGCTGCCAAGAAGCGAACAGTAACCGCGAAGGTTACGGCAGTAACTGCCCTTCCCTGCATACTGCACCATCCTGTACATTCCTGACAAGTCTGAGCCGTGGAGGTCGGGTGCAAAAAAAAAAAAAAACCACCATCTGATTTACTAGCTACAAGTTCCTGGTCTGCTGGGGGAAAACAAACGAACAAATTCAGGAAGTGCCAGCAAACGCTACAACTTCAACTATCAAGGAAAACACCCCGGGTAAACAAAGGTTGCGTAAATCCCAGTGTGTAAATTCATATACACGTTCGGCATGTGCTAGCATGCTTGCTAAGATGTTACAGTCCCTAGAGAGTGGGAGGACTCATATAGCGTAGAGCAGAAGGTCTGATCAGGTGTATTTTTGACCTACCAGCACAAGAGCAATCATCAGGAACCCCGCTAAGCCAAGGGGAAACCCCATTAGAAAGAATGTCATGCTATGCTAGGTTATTTTTAGGGAGACCCCCCCAAGAGTCGAAGATTACTTCAAACACAGAGTAATACCTGCTTAGGGGGGCGATGGCGGTTATACTCCTCCCCCCATAACTTGGCTTCCATTTGGAGCCGGACATCCTCGAAGTAGACGTCCCGGCTCACCGTCTCCATGTACCGCTTGGCTACATAGTTGGATGCCGATTTCCAGTTGCTGCTATGCGAAAAATTTGACAGCTTCTTGCTGCAGGGGAAAAAAAATAAAAAATATGTCGCTACTGACACCAGCAGGTGGGGAAAATATGATAGAACGCCTGCCTCCCACACTTCAGCTGCCGATGGCCGGCAGGGACCCGCCGCACAGCCACACCACGGCGTCTGCCGGGTCCGCGGGTCCTGGACTTACCAGAAGATGAAGGCGAGTCACTGTGTAACTTTTACATATATTCAGTATTGTCCAAACTAATAATAAATATACTAACTGGACTCTTTCCAGCTGGCTCAGCACAGACAGTGCGGGAGTAACGGCCACTGCATGCCAACACTAATACAAACGTAATAATCTGGGCGCCCTGGTGTGCCGGCGGTCAGGATTTGGTGCACACATGGCTGCGGTTCGATTCCCAGCCAGGGAATGCAGAGCGTGGCCTTTTCAATGAAGTTTATCTTATGACATACATCGGTAAATCTACATGTGTTCCTACTTAATAAAAGACGGCAAAAGAAGTGAAAAATTGACGCTTGTGAAAAGCGTTTTCCCGAATAACGGTCGAAGACTTAGAGTTACCCATCTGCGTGATCATCTCGACTAATGGTGATTTTAATGACGAGAAAAGGGAGAGCCAGTCAGCACTAATGAATCACAGAGCGGCTTCCTGGTCTGCCATCTCAGGCAGAAGGAAGGCTGATTCAGCATCACAAACACACATGGGCCCCAGAGCCCGTCACAGGGAGCCTTCTGCTTATCTCCAAGTAAACAGCTACTCAGCCTGGCAAAAGACTACAAACTTCTCGGCTGAATCCAGGACCTCAAAACCACATATAAAACTGCTAACGTAACTAACTGAGCGAGCTGGCTGTACACATTCTGACAATTAATGAGGAGTTTCGTCTGTTGCGGTCAACGACACCAGTTCGTTAAACGGGAGCATAATTATCTGCGTAAAGTGCTGAGTACCATCTTGTTAATACGGACATGTACATCACAGATATGAAGCCATCCAGCCAAACCCTGTCATAGGAGATAGGAGATAATGTTCTCCAAAACCCCTGACTGAAATCTTAAAGTCTGAAAACAACATAGCAAGCATTTGACCAAAGCTCTGAAAAAGCCTTGATTTTAGCAAATTACATTGCCATGAATTTGTTTGCTTGGCATTTTAAATTTCAGCACTTTAAAGTCTAGCTATAATACATTCTACTGACTTAAGCACTTAAAGTAACCATCTGGGATGATTTACTGATAATAAAACGTCTAAAATACAAATAAATCACATTAGCTACGAACCCAAATGTTGTGTGAAACATATTTAGTCAGTTTAAAAAAATCCGAAAAACTTACGTTCTGTAACATTCCCTCATGGCACCTCGTCCAAACGGCTGCAATACAGCACAGAAAGAAGCAACTGATTTTAGAGAAAACATCATTACGTTACATCAACACAATTCAGGCCAGAATGAAGTACCAACAACTCATTAACAAACAGGAACCTACCTGGGTGGCCATCTTGATGTAAACCTTGTCCTGAGCCCACTCACCAGTAACAGCACTGTACCTGTCAACCCAAAAAGCAAAAACGTTTATAAAAATTAAAAATTACAAAACAAAAGTACTATTGGGGAAATTCTTCCAATCATTAACAAATTTCACATTTCAGATTCCTTGAACTTCCCTAAGTTAAATGCCACTGTTGTATACATGTTTGCAGGCTTCCACTATTTCCCCCAAACACTTCCGGTCTGTTATATCTCAGACGGCAGGTGGTTATATAACGACACAGCCGTCCACCTTGCATTTGCTATTGAAATCCAGCGTATCACAAGCACAGTCACGTTAGGCCACACTGCGGCAGTGACCTGCGATTCTAAAATACAGTGAGGACACATTCTTTGACAATACCGAATAACTGTCAAACTAAATGAAAGATTTGGCAGAATTGATAAAAAAAAATTAAAAGTAGTTGCATTCACATTGGTATGTTTTGCCAGTTAATAAAAACACACAGTTATTAAAAGTGATTTACGAGCAGGAGCAAAACAGACTAGCAATTCTCAACCCTAAGTATACTTCGTGAAGTGCAGGTTACTGAATACTTCAGAGGGATAGAATGGTTTGGCTGTTGTTCTTCTGGACTTTAGGCCAGTCTTAAATTTCTATCCTGGAATGGAATCTGTCGTCATGAAAATGTCAATCATCTACAGGCAACATGAGGTCCAAAGCTGTTTGATGCACATCAAAAAAACACAAAAACCGTGAAGCATGACCACTCGTGTCAATAGATTTCAAGCGAACTGAATGCACAGGAGAGACTGGAGTAGAACTAGGGAGCTTTCTATCACTTTAAACAAAGAAGCAAATGATGGGAGTTTCTCCTGGGGTTTCTCACTTCCATGCAGTGGAGGTTAGGCACTGGCAGAATCCATACAAAGTTGTATTAAAGCAGTTCTGGATTTCGAGTTATTTTAGCAGCCGTCTTTATAAACTAACTCGGATTCTTATGACCAAATAAAACACTTTGCCCATATTGTAATTCTCTTACTTTCCAGGAACTGAACTTCATAAGATTCTGTAACAGACTTGCATTTATTTTATCTAGCAGATGCTTGTAACTAAAGCGCCATATATTCTTTAGAGAAAGCAAGACCAGACAATAGGGAGTTCAGGGCCTCGCTCAAGCGCCCAAAGGCAAAATCACTCTGCCGACCCTAAGATTTGAACTGGCAACCTTCTGATCACAAAGTGTTCTAACCCCCTGAGTCACACACAAACCAAACTTAACGACCTTATTAGTAACATAAAATTAATAGCCACCTCTTTTTTCCATGCATCACTACAGGTGTGTTCAGATATGCGTTTATAGAACTTGTCACAGATCTCCAATAATGCAGTCAAATGTAATATTTACACAGGTGATTACGTTTC
Organism: Brienomyrus brachyistius; assembly: GCF_023856365.1. Taxonomy (NCBI): domain Eukaryota; kingdom Metazoa; phylum Chordata; class Actinopteri; order Osteoglossiformes; family Mormyridae; genus Brienomyrus; species Brienomyrus brachyistius. The sequence continues at coordinate 19,910,981 of NC_064537.1, read as the reverse complement.
CTCAGTATCACAATTACAAGTTCTGTACTATGAACTTTACTTCACATTAACAGAGCAAACAGTGTAATCAGGTCAAGCCACAGCCGGCAGTAAACACAACCCCCCCCCCCCCCACCACCACTGGCTGGATCCCCTGTTGTTAAATGGGACTACAGTCAAAATGAAAATAAAGACCCAAAAACCTGTCAAAAGACAAAACTTAGTAATAGTTAATTGCATCTTTTAGTCCTGGTTATGTAACAGCTGCCAACATTTACTTTAAAGCCCATCAATAAACTCTTTAGGTCTGGAAACTGAGCTGTGCTTTAAATCAGGTTTTTGGACTGCATTTACAAACATCGCATTCTAATCTTACTAACAGAGGCCAGTTTAAAGCATGTGTCTCATCCTCAAATATATATTCATTGTTGAATTTTGCGGCATGACTCAATAACACGGTTTTTCTTTAACAAGGGAAAAAAATGGTTTTAAATACAGAGAACCTGAAATGTGTGCCTATTTCCAGAATGTGACTGATGTAAAGCGAGAGGCCTCTGTACGCGTTTATGAGGAGGCCAGACATGCCGGACTCGAGTCAGGAGGAAGCAGACCTATATCGGACGCAGGGCTCGGTCTCGATATCCTCCAGGTGGAACTCGGCCCAGGGATCTGGCATGGCCCTGGCCTTCTGGATGGCGTGCTTCCAGGCGGCCTGTACGACAAAGAGCAGAGAGTGACTCCACGGCTCGCGGCCGCAGAGACGCCCGTCGCCCCACAAACAGACCACTCACAGCCCTCTCGCTCAAACCTCTGTCACCCGGTACCATTCCCCCCGGGGCGCGTCTCCACATCAACCAAACCACATCGAAGGAATCGGGACGGAGGGGCTAAAGAGGGCAGAATGGACGGACATGCAAGTCGCAGAGACGGGCAGAGCTGGAACACGGAAGCTACTGATGGAGGGAAAATGCAAAAGTGAAGAAAAGAAAAAATAAGCAGAGAATCAAACTATTCAACCGCACCGATTCACGGGGGAAAATTCACCTTTGTGGAAAACATCGAGGTGAAACTGCAGCATCAATCACCTTCATTAATTAAATTAGCAGGAGGTATCTTAGTATTACTCAGTTTTTAATAATCCTAGAGGTCGGTACAATAATGTAATGATACCGATAACTACAGCCAAAAACTGCAGGTTTTCTATATCACATTAGGCAGACAGATCGCTTTCCTGCACACCGAACTCTGGAATTTCAGCCATGCATGACATTTTAACTAAAAATATATTTAGAAAGTGTCCACATTGAAAAAAGGACACAGCTGCAGAGGGGAACACGCTGCACGGCACGCTAATCAGCAAAACGGTAACGATAAAACACAAGGTCTTTAAACCAGCGTGAGCATCAGCTCATCGCCTGCAAACTTCCGACAAGGCTTCTGCTCCACTAGGCATTTGAGCCTAAAGTCGGCAGAATAAATGATCCAAGCAACTGTGATAAGACGCATCTAGGCTGCATTTATGGTGAGAACTGCATGTACCGGTAATGAGGAAATGGCCAAAGTGTAAATGTGCCTCGTTAACACTTTGCCCAGGAGCTGCTGGTTTACTTTTTGCTCATTTACTGTATGTTCAGATGTGTGACCACTGGCGGAATGCTCAGACAAGAAGCTACGGCATAGAGTGAGTAAACGATAGACATTAAGAACGAATGTTACAGTAGCTACATCATCCCCAGCACGATAAACACCACACTACTTCATGCTACAACTACGTGATGCCAGCTACATTTTCTTCTTCAGTGGTGAGCTGAGGATCTTCTTTTACCACTTTATTGAGGGAGGTATCTTGCTGCCGTGTGCTGTGCCTTTAAGAACACTGCCATCTTCTAATGGACATCATCGGATATGGCAGTCGGCACTCTCCTGGCAACATGACGCCAGGGAGATGAGGTAAACACAAAGGACACACTTAGGTAAGTGGCATTCTGGGTGAGGAGCATCACACTGGATTCAGATTAATTACCACAGCCTGAGCAAGGCTGCAGTTTGTCCAATTTTATGTGGATTAATATTTAAATATTTTACAGGCCTCCTTTCCCGCCTTATACAGATAAACTGACTAGAGAAAATAATGCACTGCAGTGGTATTACTATTATGCTTTTTTAAGGGATATTCTCCCTCCTCTCACCAGCTATTTTTAGAGCAATTAGGGTACAATAAAGGTGTGTCCGAATGCACTATAATTAATAAACACTCCGCAGAAATAAATGAATTACACATTAGTGTGGGAATGAGCTGAATAATGGAAGGGACATGGCAGCGGTGAAAGCGCATGCAGAATGAGGACTGAGGCGCTGTAAGCGAGGAGGTGAAGGGGAGAGGAGGAGGAGAAGGGGGAGGTCTCCAAGACCGGAGGAGAAGTGAGCGTGACCTACCCGACCTTTTTCGTTTAAAGACCCAAACCTGACTGATTCCTGCTCAGGCTCATCCCCTTTAGTGCTCTACATGGGGGGGGGGAAACAAACAATTTAACATAAACCTTTATTTTATTTCAAAGAAACACACAAGACATCAGGCTTGCATCTTAGCCCAGCCAGAGGGGGCCTCAATAGCAGCTAGTAGTGTTTTCATTTACACCTTCCTGTTTCTTTAAGAGTGTGACAGTAGGGGGGGGGGGGCACCACCGCCAGCTCCAGCTCCTTATAAGGCATTCAGCTCAGAGCGATCAGCAGAGGGAAACCCTTCTGTGTCTTCCCTGAACTGCAGTGTGCGTGACGGCTCTGCACTGCCCAAGACAACAAGGCATGTGTGTGTGTGGCTGGGCAGCCCAGTGCCATTCGCAACCACCAGCTCGTTCACTCCCAGCTCAGATGAGCCTGACAGCTGCATCGTGTCACGGTGACAGCCGGCCTGCCCCTTTACGTGACGGCAGGCCTGCCAGGTCATACTCCGTGGTGATTAGCTGACATCAAAGTCAACTGCAGCACTTATTGGGACAGTTAATATGAACAGGGGAGAAACAAACTGGCAAGAAGACCCCATCAGAAGACCTTAGGGATGATTGTGTAAAAACTACTCAGCACTGAGATTGAACAGCAAACCTGCTTGGAATCATTCTTACTCGTATGTCAGCCTCTGCTACCCGAAACAGGAGCAGTGGATGACCCCAGTTCCTACTGTGTGACATTTGACACGTAACATTTAGCAGTATAGTGACACCAGTCTATCCCCTGGGCTGCTGCCGGCTTACCTTATATGTGAAGGAGGTTTTCGGCGGAGTGGCAGAGAGCTGCTTCTCATGGACGAGATTCTTCAAGTAATCGCAGATCTCCTTGGTAGGGCTCATGGGGTCATCCGTAATGGGACATATGTAATAGTCCTCGTCGTCGTCGGTAACGGAGTCGTCCCGTGCGACCTTGCCCCGTCCGACGCTGCCCACTCCCTCCATGCTGAACATGAGCTCCTCATCAGCCATGGTGCAGGCTGCCCCTCGAACGCTGTGAACAGCACGACAGCAAAAACACACACAGAAAGAAGCAGTTCCGCTGAACTTGCCAAAATCTTGAACTCGAGCCCCTAAGAATGATGTCTCATGCCGTTCCACTACATATAAACTGAAGCAAAATCTGATGGCTGTGTAGAGCAATAGCTAGTCCATAACTGCTTTCTCATTCATGGAAACTACGCAGGGCAGCCAGTGTCAACAACGTTAGCAATATATACTCCCATAATCCATTTAGCCTAGACCATAGATTTTAATCTACAAAACTTCTACATGATCCACAGCTCACATCCGTCGGCACTGATTTACAAACGGATAACTACAGAACAGTATAAAAGTACGGTAAATTGAAATAGACTTCTTTAAGCAATAACAAATAATAAAAACAATGCAAGACTCCCTAAACAGTGGTAAATAAAGTGAACCATAGCACTGCACTCCCCCA